>NC_056739.1:706801803-706951803 GCF_019279795.1 Protopterus annectens | reverse complement strand
CTGAAGACTGCAGATAGGAAAAGACTGATCGCCTGGTTTTCCACCGTAGTTCCCTATGGAGATTCTTATGGCCTTTCTTAGCTGATTAAAACCTTGTGTGATTATTTCTGATCCACGATGTTGTACAATTGTACAAACAAATGCAAATTCCTAAGTATCAATAACTTAAAGGTTCAGCAAAATCAGATTAAGCTTATTTTCACATAACAGTGTTAGGTGAATTTAATAAAATGCACAAATGCACATTTGCATACATAGAATATACAATATGTACAGTTAAAAGATCGGGATGGGAGGGAAAAAAAGAGAAGTGAGAACAGAGCAAGGGATATAATAATAAGGCTAAAAAAGGAGAGAATAACATGACATTTAGAAAATTTGGAGAATTTCCCTGTAGTGAGTTCCTCAGTGTGTTAAATAAATTATTAAATGAATAAAGGAGAAAAAATCTATCAAGTAATTTGAATGTTATAAAAGCTGGTACATTTCCTTTTCTTTTAGAGCAACTTCTTTACTGCAGCTTAGAATTCTGTGTGAGATTCAAATCTTTTTTAAGCTGGGAAATAGTGATTTCAATAACTTGGGGCAGAGAGAGAGAGAGAGAGAGAGAGAAAGAGAGAGAGAGAGATAAAGACAGAGAAAGATGGACAATCAAGGGTCAGTCCTATGAAGTTTACTGTGAGAGGTTTGTGATACAGGTCCAAAATGGGAGAAGGTTTCTTAGTTGTTAGTCAGGGGTGCTAGGGGCACATTGACTAGAAAGAGAGGAAAGATGTTTACAATAGTAGGAGATTGGAAGTGAACCAAGCAAGGTAGCTACGATATTTGTTTTCTTAGAACCCATTTTACTTTTCCGAAGGCCTGGTACTGGTGCTCCCTCTTAAATAAATGGATACTGGATTTGGATATAGAGTTTCTGGTACAAATGTGTGCTTTTTTGATTCACTTGATATAATGGGTAGTCGATAATCTATCTGGTTAAGAAGAATACCCATTCTAACTGCATATAAGAGTTGCGAACCTTATATTGACCAGAAAAGGAATATATTGATTTTAGCTTTCATTACACTGATGCTGTGTTAAAAAATTAAAATTCTGGCTTTGGTGTTTTGCTAATTCCTTTCTGATTGTGGTGGGTATTGGACTTGACCCATAGATCACTATGTAATCAGCATATAGGATGACAGCTAATTGTGGTAGGCCTAAAGGGAGTCCAGTGATAAAGAATGAGTACCAGTGATAATATTCACCTTTAGGGTATTCCTTTGGTTAGTGTGAACCACTAGGGTAAGGTTAAGCAGTTGCAAAGTACTGTGTGAAAACCGTAAGCTTTGTATTAATTTGTAGTATTTTGTATATATTCGGCTATTAGGGACGGAAGTAGCTATGCCCAGTCACATTTAAAATACACAAGGCAAGCATTTGACTGTGCAGCTTTTATTATTGATAGTTTCAAAACATAAAAGGGTTTAATATATTTTATATAGGAGTATCCTTATGTGGACACCGTGATAATTTAATTAAAGAACAGAAAGGGGAAAACAGTAAAGTCTGAAAAAGGGGAGACACAGCAAAAAGGGCAACACAGAAAGGAAAACATCAAGAGGATTGTGCTAGAGGAGGTGGGAGAGGAGGGGTGCAATGTTTTTGTCAAGGATAGACCCCCTATTTTTTTAAATGTTCTCTCTCATATAAGAGGGTAGTGTGGCTGGGTAATAGGTAAGAGGGTGTGGGTGAAAGGATAAGGAAAGAAGAAGTGAAGCACCTGCAGGAGTCCCAGCCCACA
Source organism: Protopterus annectens (assembly GCF_019279795.1). NCBI lineage: Eukaryota > Metazoa > Chordata > Ceratodontiformes > Protopteridae > Protopterus > Protopterus annectens. The sequence continues at coordinate 706,950,017 of NC_056739.1, read as the reverse complement.
GGTCCTCAAACATTTCCACTGCCAGATGGTGGGGCAGTGGAGGATCCCAATGTTGAGGAAGTACAGGCCTCTGGTAGTGTGGTGGTCAGTACTAGCTGGGACAGCCTGTCTTCTACATGCTGCAGTGAAACCTCAACTGGCTGACTCCTCCAAACAGCTACATCTTCCAGCTCATCTGCAACCCTCATTCTGTGATGCTTTCCAGGCTGCCACATGCTAAAGTGTCTGCAGGCCCGGTGCCACCACCCTTATCTTGCAAAAACATTCCTAGATGGGCAGAGGCGAGAGACTTCTAACCTGGGAGCTACATGCCTGGGTTGCACCAAGGGATTTTAAAATAATAAAAAAAGAAAAAAAAAGTTGGTGGTGAGAGGCAAAGAGAAAATATACTTGTTACAATCACACCAAGTTATACAGCATTACATTTTTTACTTTAAAACATTTATTGAAGTAAAGGAGAATATGTGGAGTCTTTATTCAAACTCATTTCAAAGTGGAGGGGATGTGCTTATGCAAACTTTGTGATGATTGGGAGTTCTTATACACACTTTTTGGATGAAATGTTATGAGAATTGCTTTTGCTGACTTGGCAGGACAATGTTTGAAGTCAAGAAATGGTAGGGTTTTATGCCCTGTAGTCTGCTACACAAACATAATGATCACATTTTTGCTTGAAATACATTAGTTTGAAATACTGCATTAAGAGCACCTGTACAATGTACCAATTCAACGGCAGGCCTAAATACTGCTCTTATATCAGTCTTGCATGCAGTAATGTACTGAAAGCACTCTATTCCTTCAGTTAGAAATAGCTATCAGTAATTTGCTTATCCACTTTAATGACATTAATTTCCTCACTTGTACACTGAAATTGATCACACTCTTACCTGCAGTAATGTAGTGAGTACATTCTATTCCTTCATTACTGCGCTCTGTCAGTAAATTCATTACAAGCAATAATAAAATCAGGTAAATATAGAAGTACTGCTATTACACACTGACGTAGTTTTCTTTTGCTTGCAGTAATGTACTGAATATGTTGTATTGTTTCAAATAATTCTGTGTGATTTAATATTATTTCCCCATACATATATTACTGAAATCAAACACAGAATTTGTATACTAATTTATTCAAGCTTATCAGAGGACTAGGTCAGCATCTCCAGCCTCCTTGCCACCTCAGCTGTATAGAGAAGAAATTAGACTATTCTTGTTTATTTGTATTTTACATTTTGACATGTACATCTAGGTATGCCATTATAACTTTTAAGCATGTATGTTCATTGTCTTATTTGCTTAACCATGCAGTTGCTTAAACATATAATATCATCTGAATTCTCATTATTCGGTAATCTCACATTTACTCTCATTAATAAATAAAAGTAGATAGCTTCGGTAGATTTTAAGATGTTTATGCTTTGCATGCATCAGTCTCTGAATTTGGTTCAGCATTAATGTGCAGACAAACAAGTCACTGATGTAAGTTATGGAAGTTTTAATTTCCTAAGCTGTTCAAAAGTGTGTGCTCTTGATAGTTTTTTTCTAAACAATTCTAAGCATATAAGGCAATGATTTAAAAATGCATGCAGAAGTAATACAGAATTAATAATTTTCAGTAAAGTATGTGCTGAACATTCACTTTACAGTGCAGCAACCTCCTTCACCCTTTCCCAACCTTCAATCTGACAAGGGTGTGGAACCTGACTGACTTCAGCCATGTTGTATGTGCAGTTACAGTTCTGAAAAGAAAGGGCTTACTTATTCAACTAATACACCACTAAATAATTCCTAGCCTACACATAATTTCAGTAGTACCTAAGGTAATGCAATAATAAATGAAAATCTGGAAATTCATTTTCTTTTCTTTCTGTCTATATAAATGGAAAACTAGTGGTTAAATTATTCATGTAGTTTTATATCTGTGCTTTTGAAGGTTGAACGTCGAGCTGGCACTTCGGCATTCGTGAAAATCTACTGCCAATCATTAGCGGACCGGAGTTCCGCTGTGGCGACCCCTAACTGGGAAAAGCCAAAAGACAAACAACAACAACATACACACACACACACACACACACACACACACACACACACACACACACACACACACACACACACACACACACACACACACACATATATATATATATATATATATACATACACACATGTGCAGATTATCATTTTACATATCTTACATGTCCTCTTATACATGCAGTTATTATCATGTAAGCATTTCATACTTCTATACTGATATAGTTCTGTGTGAATATATATAATTTACAATATATATATATATATATATATATATATATATATATATATATATATATATAGTATGTATATATAGGTTTACTTCTGCAGACTGAAATTACACTCGACTGAATTAAATCAGTGAGATGAATCTGCTGAAACTACAGTTTAATGAAACTACAAACTACTGAACGATGAAACACTGAACATCTGATATTAAACATCTCTACAGATACTCTACACATTTTAAAATTCAAAGTGAAAAACTTACTTTTATTGACATTTTTTTGCAGGAGGGCAAGACCCCCTGCACCCCGTTACACCCCCTGCATATTTTATATGCCAACTTTGAGATCGCACTACAGCGGGGAAAAGGTCCAGAAACATGTTTAAAGTTCCTTGTTTGGTATTTCATTGTTATGTAGTTTGTAGTTTTGTTAAACAGTAGTTTCAGCAGATTTGCCTCGCTGATTTAAATTTCAGTAGAGTGTAATTTCGATCTGTAGAAATAGACCCATATATTTATATATGTATATATATATATATATATATATATATATATATATATATATATATATATATATTAGGCTGTCTTTAACATTATTATAATAACAGTATAGATACATTTCTGCAGGTACACATTTCTCTTCTAATAAACACCTTCAATAATGCAATGCCCTTAAATGTTTAATATGCGCTCTTCCCCAAAACAAAAGTTATACGTACTATTGAACTCTGACCTTCTTGCCCCTTACTAGTCTACTCACTCAGCCAGTTGGTCCAACCTATGCTTCTTCAGGCCATTGTACCTGTGATGATAGTGCTGGCTGGAGAGGATGATCCCTGACAGGGTCTCCAGGTGTTCACCCAACTCTTGACAGCATATCTCTCAACCTCTTAATGCAAGAGATCTGGACAAAGTCTAGAATAATAGGGGAAGAAAGGCCCAAAAATAGGGACAGATTTAAAATATTACTCTTACAAACTTAGAAAGCTGCTAGAATAACAGGGTTTGTGTTACCATGCATTTTCTGAGGGACATGAAGTCTAAAACTCAAATATATGACGCTATTTGGTCATTATGTAGTGATTTCAGTCCTCCATAATTTGCCAGAAAACCACAGGTTTTATGAGGAACAGACCAAATATTTGAGGCAAAATCTGGACATTCTGTGAAAATCTGTACAGTTGAGATATATGCCTGCCAGACAGTGATTTTTTTCCCAGTTGGTGCCTTTAGTGTATGCCTTGATCTTTTCCAGGTAAAAGTCCTTCAGAAGGTAGAACATGATTTTGGCCTCCTTATCAGACCAGCTTGGAGCGAGGCCTCATGCTTTAATGGGTACTGCTATGGCTAGAAGTGCCCATATCAGAATGAAGAAAGTATAAACAGGGCTATGGTTCAAGTTTTAGAACCCCTCCCTCTGGGGTGTGACTGTACCTTAACTGAACCCAGATAACCAGCAGAGGCATTACAGCATGTAATGCTATTATTGGCAAGTTTGGTTTAATCAAAAATGATTTCTCACAGACTTGTATATATATATATATATATATATATATATATATATATACACATATATATATATATACACACATATATATATATATATATATATATATATATATATTTTTTTTTTTATATATATTTTTTAGGAATACATTATAATTTGACTTATTTGTGCATATAAAATGTAAAAATCATTTCCATTATGTAATATTTATAATTACCATTGTTTGGGTACCTTGTCTTAGCTATCTTTTTGGAAGCATAAAACCTAAATGTTATACTTTCTTTCATTGTAGCATCAAGGGTACATTTTTTTTTTGGGGGGGGGGGTGCATGAATACATTTACCTATGGGGTTGATGAGCAGTTTTTATAAACTTTTTAGTGAGTAGAAGTGACATGATATGTCAGTGGACAGTAGTGGGCAGAGATTAGACTGTATTGTTGTGCAAACTGCAATGCATAAGACTCCATTTTGTTTTATCTGGATATTTTCAGATATCAGTTTAATTGAGCATATATGTGCATTTCTACTGCATCCTATGAAGGGTATGGGTGAGCTGTGGATGGATGCGGACTCCACAGCCATCCATATTGTGTGTTCACAGGAGTATGAATCCATGTTCATGAGCATTTCAGACTGTCAAAACGTGGCCATACACGTTTGCATATTACTGTGATTCATACAGATGAACATAAAAGACCCTAATTTGCACACAAAACATTTAAATAGACCTGAATCTATGCAGAAAACTTTAAAATCACATATTAACTTGTCATTATTCAAGTTAGGTGGGAAATGTTTTGGGAAACTGCAGACTTCTTAAAGTAAGGAAATAAATAGATTATAACTTAATAAGAAGCACTTACAAATAGGATACAAATAATGTATTGAGTTAAATTAAGGAAATGTTGCTTTAACTAATATAATGTGGCTGTTATGATGGGTGTTAATGAATACTTTATAGCTGTCATTTGGAAGTGGGAATTCAGTATTACAGCTTTGCAAATGATTAATGATCACTGAGGGGAATCATTACTTCGTTGTCATGCAATGATTGTGCATACATGGTAGAAATGCAGTCATTAAATTGTGAAGTAGTGCAGTGATAAAGATTTCAGACTGTCAATGATGAATGAAAAATGATATGAATACATGACAATGGTAGGGGTGGAGGAAATCTGTTAAAAAACGTGTTTGCTTTATTTATGTGAATGTTCTCTGACTGATGCTGTAGCACAACTTCTCCTGGCTGGATATGTTTAATTTGTTTGTTATACTGCCAATTGGCTTAGTTTCTGGTGTCATTCCAGGGGGATCCAGTGCCTGACAGCCTGGGAAGATATGATCGAGAGACCACAATGCTTTGCTAGAGATGGCCTGCATCTGTCTCACTTGGGCTTCAGGCCTCTGGCAAAGGCCCTTGCCTCCCCATAATGCCTTTTTTAGGAAAGGTCATGAGGTCGACACTACCAACATAAAAATCTCAACAAAATGCAAATTAAAGATCATGTTGCTAAACGCTAGGAGTCTAAACATGAAACTGCACTCATTGCAAGCATTCTTAATCCTGACAAATGCTGACATTTGTGCACTCACAGAATCCTGGCTCAAAGCTGCGGACAGCACACCAGCCTTACCTGGTTACTCATCCTATCATACAGTCAGACCCCAAAATGTGGAGAACAAAGCCAAAGGAGGTGGAGTTTCAATATATATTAAAGACAAACACACACCTTCAGGCTGGTCAAACAGTATGGCACACAGGAAACATTCCAGGCACAGTTAACCATTGACAAGACTCCTATTCAAATTATAGATAGCTTCAGGCCCCAAGATTTGACTCAAGATGCCCACTACACCTATCTTGACCTCTTCAGATCTATCAAGATTCTAACCTTTACCCTGATCCTTGGTGACTTTAATTACCCAACCATAGATTGGAAAAACTACTTATGCCAGAACACAAATGCCCAGAGATTCCTCGATTTTATCAATGACAAATGCCTTGGAACAGCTAGTCAATACCCCCACAAGGGGTGATAATATCTTGGACTTGGTATTAACCAACATGATAAACCACTGCAGCACCCCTACAGTATCATCCTCCCTGGTAAGCTCCGACCATAAAGCAGTCACTTTCGAAGTCACCATCTCTCCTGACACCCCCCCCTGTCTAGGGTCAAACAAAAAAACTTCTCCAAAGCTGATTACAACCTCCTGAGGAATGGTATAAACAGCTCCATAACCCCCTCCCCCACTGCAGGAACTAGCACCAATGTCCAAATCTACACCGAAGTACTATACGAGCATTTATATAGATGCATGGAATCAGGAATACCTGACAGGACAAAATCATCCTCCGCTAAGGAAGAGTAAACCTATCTGGTGGACATCTGCAATAAATAAACTATATAACAAAAGAAAAAAATTGCTGTCCAGGACCAAGAAGGAACAGGTGCCCAATTGGAAGCAATCTCTCCTTAGCCTGAACAAGCAAATAAGAGCACTAGTGAAATCCTCTAAAGCCAACTTCGAGTCCAAATTGGCCACATCTACTAGAGACAATCATAAGGCCTTCTTCATATATGTCCGTAATCTCAAAGGAAGCATGTAGATCTGTTCAGAACTGGTGGTCAAGGACACCACATACACAAATGCTGTAGATATAGCCAGCCTACTGGCTGACAGATTCAGTGAAAATTTCTCCTGTCTGTCCCCCCATCAGTAAATCAGGACATCCCCAGTACCTGCCTGCCACCCCTTATCTCTAGAGAAGAGGCAAAAAATACAACCTCCATGGGACCTGATAAAATCCCAGGCTGCATCCTACATAAACTCAGGAATGAACTTGCAGCACCATTAGGCACCCTATTCAACCAAAGCCTGAGTGCTGGCTTTGTCCCAGCCAAGTGGAGGACAGCCACTGTCATCCCTTTACACAAAGGCGGAGTATTCACCAATCCAGGAAATTACAGACCCATCAACCTAACTATCCTGATCTGCAAGGCCATGGAACGCATTATTAGGAACCTCATTAACATGGACATTGGCAACCTCCAAACAATTGACTCCACACAGTTTGGCTTTGTCATGGGGAGGTCATGTCTGTTAAATTTAGTCAACTTCTTTGAGACAGTCACCAAAGCCATGAGCGAGGGGAAGACAGTGCACACCGCCTACCTTGACCTGGCCAAAGCCTTCAACACTATTCCCCACTCGAGCATAGTAGATAAACTCTCTCAACTAGGCATCAATCCATATGTTACCAGATGAGTAGCAAACTGGCTGACTGATAGAACCCACATAATCAAAATAGGGGAAGTCACCACAAACAGTAGACCTGTAATGAGTGGCGTACCCAAGGGATCGGTCTTGGGGCCTTTGTTATTCGGGTTATACTTCTCTGAGGTGCGGGCCAAAACCAGTGGGCTATGGCTGACCAAGGTTGCAGATGACTGCAAGCTGGGTGCAGTCATCAGTTCCCAAGTGATGTGGATGTCCTGCAAGAGGGTCTCACCCAAACAAATGACTGGTGCCAAAAACATGGCCTCAAGCTGAATGCCAAAAAATGCATAATCATCCCTTTGGGGAGAGTGATGTCCCCACATATTATCACATTAATAACAACGTCCTAAGTACACAATCAGTAGTGAGGGATTTGGGCACCCAGGTTGATAGCAACCTGACTTTTGACCGCCATGTTGTCTCTGTTGTACGGAAAGCTTTCTATATGGCCCATCTCATAAGTAAAGGTATCTTATCCAGGGACAAAGAGGTCATAAGATCCCTGTATTCTTGCCTTATAAGGCCAACTATTGAGTACAACACCCACATCGGCATGTACCTTGCAAAGCATATGCATCAGCTGGAGAGACCACAGAGGTTCCTCAAAAGGAGAATCCAGGGCTTCAAACACCTACCCTACACAGATAGGCTAAAATCCCTAACCCTCTACTCAGTTTCATACAGACTCCTCAGGGGTGACCTCTGTCTGGCATACAAAGCAATCTCAGACCCCACCTTGATGGGACTGCTGCATGTCCGCAAGTCAAGCTCCACTTGAGCAACCCATACATGCAACCTCAACCTGGTTTGTGATATCAATACGACTTGTTGGCAGGACAGACTTGTGTCCCAGAGACTCCCCATCTGTGGAATAGACTCCCTCTCCACGTCAAGCAGAGTACTTCACTATCCCTTTTTAAGTACAACGTGGATAACTGGATGGAAAACAGAAAATGCACTTCTGCGATTCCACCTGTGTCATGCTGGACAGGGGCTCTGGGTGCTGACTTGTCTAAACATGGGCTAAACTCTTGGCTATGATTATAAAGGCCTCAGGGCCAATAGCCTAGTAACTTCCTATGATCCTATGATCCTATGAAGTCACAAACTGCCGTGTCTGAAATAAAACTATTCTGACGTACAATACCTCAGCGATCAACATACTTTAATCTGATAATAAATTGAAAAATATGAAAAAATAGTACATTTCCTTTCAAATGTAATGGAATGCAATGCATGAAGTCATTAAATATTGAAATAACTCCTTTTACTAATTATACCAAATGAGGAGATTCAGTGCACTTGTACATATGTACACCAGTTCTAAGCAATTTATGAGCGAGAAAAGAGAGTTTGTACCACACAGCATAGTCCACACATGTCACTGCATGCATCAGTTATACTATATGCATTTTTTGCAAGAAAGGAAACCCTTATTACATGTTCTGGAACATAATGTTGTACTAGAAGTTGCCTTCTCAACTGCACAGCTGTATGGCTTGCATGAACTTGCCATACAGAGTACTTTAATACTGCTGCCAGCTGGTCATCACTATTCATAGAGGGACTGGAACTGGGAGCTGCAGTGATAGCATGGGTCACTTCATCACCAGACCAGTGTTTGATCATGTTTGCAAAATGCAACAAGCATTAGCCATCCTGCATACAGTAGCTGGATCACACTGAGGGGCACCCCTAGACTTATACGTGCACCTGAAACAGGTGTTCAGGAGGCTGAAGACCTCCTAAATGACAATATGGCTCAGGGATTTGTTATATGTCTCTTCTGCAGCTCCACTTGGATTTCTCAATGGTGTCATGAATCATGGCTCCAGTGGATATCCAGCAGCATCTGAAAAACAAGAAAAAAAAAGATAGAAAGAAGAGAGACAAAATGAAGAAAAAAAGTGTTTTAGTGTTCAGCAATACATTTTGCCATGAAAAACAACTTTAAGACAATATATATATATATATATATATATATATATATATATATATATATAATATATATATATATATATATATATATATATATATATATATATATATATATAAATTTCAGCTTACCAACAAGATGACCACTGGGCATCCTATCATGCAGGAAAAGGCAGAAGAGTGTGCCAGATATGGGAATCATGTGCACTGCCAGGATGCTGGGCAGAGAAGATGGTGATGCACCCCCATGCGTCACGCACTACCTGGCAATTGATGGAATGGTAGCCATTCCTATTGTGGTACCACTCACCCTTTGGAGCAGGAGGGGCCCTAATTGCAAAATGGGTGCAATCTATTGCACTGAGTACCTCAGGGAAATGTGGCACCCCATCAAAGGCTTGCATAGTTCTGGCTCAATCCTGAGGTGATACCAGGAAATAGATACACCGATCCACATATGTCAAAAGTACATCCAGGAACTGCTGCAGTATCCTTGAGCCAGAAGCCTGTGATACCCCCAACATGTCCCCAGTCTGTCTCTGGAAAGTCCCTGTGGCAACTATAGTGAGGGCTATACATATCTTAGTATCCAAAGGGATAGGAAGCCCACACACTCCCCCAGTACCCCTACGGGGGTCATACATACCCACTAAGATCTTGAACCTGTCAAGCATCTCCCGATTATTAAAGCTGTAATGAGTTATCCTCCACCTGTATCTCTACCTTCTTGGGTGGTGAGTGCTGCTGGGTGCAAGCAGCTTTGGCTTGGCCAAGACAAGCAACTTACACCTAGAAATAGCAGGGCTAGCAGCAAGTGGCAGCATGTTTGAGGACTGCAAAGTAGACAGGAATGATGAGGCTCAGCTTTATATAATGTATCTATAGACGGAGCAGAAAAGCTGGAAAATTCCACTATGAACCGCAAACAGGCAATATGATGCTTCTTTAGCATATGCTAAGTTACATCATATCTCATCTAATTCTCATTATCACTTAATTTGCATAATTTTATTTGTGGCAATCAGTATAAGTGGCCTCTATGAATCACGGCAGAGCTGCGCTCAATCATGGACAGTGCAAATAGCCATAACGTGTCTGCGTAATGGCTGTAAATACCACACAAAGACTGTATATTAAATGAGCGTATGAACAGATACCACCAACTATAGAGAAACTGAGTAGACAGATGATTACTTTGTCTTTTAAGCCAGCTCGTTGGATTCACTGATAATGTAGTTGTACTAAGAGTTTCTGCCTGCTTGTCTTATTGTAATAATATTTACAAATACTTCTTGTGACGCAGAATATATTTTATAATGCTGTAGACCTGACATGATATCAGTGCAGCCTGATAAGTATAGATAAATGATGGCAGACTTTTCACTTGGCTCATCACTCAAGTACTTTGAAAAAATAATATTTAAGCTTGTTGGCTGACTCACAACAGCAGACCAAATTCTGGGAACTTTAGGCTGTCTGGAGTCAATATCGTAACAACAAACTACAAAGATATTAGCCCTCTGGAATTCTGAGATGCAGAACTTGATGTTGAAAATCATGTAACAAACTAAACATTAAAACCACAACCTTTGAGTTCTTGCAAAAGTCTGTATGATTCACTGTCATAACCTGGATCACATGTTAACAGTAATTAATGCCATGTCTGTTTTTCTGCAGTTACAGCAGAAGAAAAACTAAGACAGCACATAGCTTTTGAAGGTCACAATTCAATGTCCTCAGACCTCTCTAGCATGTCTCTTTCAGACTTCTGCAATAAAAAATGGAATTTCTTCATAACCTCTGAAAAGTGTTGTCTGTCTATAACTGTATCAGGCTGTAAGCAATTCAGGAGAAAGATGTGAAGACAGTTTTTCAAATTAAGTTTAACTCTGATGAACTATGTCAGTAGCAATTGTAAACATTGGTGAGAGCTGGGCTTTTATTCTTGAAACACTGACACCCCCCTTTCCTTTGGATTCAGTGAATCAGGTGGGATATATACACCAGTTATATCTTCAAAGAGGGTGACCATTCCACAACTGATACTTTAATTAGAGTGGCTGTTTTGCCCAGTCACATATCTTGATATGTATTAACCACGGCTATAATTACATACCTCAGATCTTATTTATATTATTGAATCATTGTAGCGTTGTTAAATGTAGTCAATTTTATTAAACTGATATATTCAACCTATGCATTACGTCAGTGCCAGCTGCATTAATGGCAGCTATTGTTCTGCTGGGCCACAGGTATTTGAATTAACTGAACTGATACACAGATCTTGAATTCCCTACGATGTCTTGCATGCGTACAGTCATTTTTAGATGATCACATAGTATGAAACAGAAAAGCAAAGTAAAGAAAGTCCTAACTTCATTCACTATATGTAGATTTTGGCATGCTGAAACTCTATTTATTAAGATTCATTCATTAACCTCTACTCAGTGATGCTTTGAAACTATACTACCTGTCTTTGCCAAATATCAATATTTATATGCTCTATTAATGTCACTTTTATTGTATGCTTGTATGCCTTAAGTCCTGGGCCATGGGTTTAAAGGGTTTTAGGATCAATTTATTTACACAGCTAACAGCCAGCCAACCAAACAATCAGCCAAGTGTTCAGGCAAAAAATACTAAATGACACTGTGCAAGAGTAACGCTAGAAGGTACATTTTCCAGGTGGTCAGATATAAAGAGATTAGTAGAAATCTGGCCTGAGGACATTAATAGCGAACATCTTAATAGCAGGCATAGATTTGCCTATATGATAACAAATATAGTGATGTCTATAAGTATGGATATATAGTCACTTTTTCAGTTTATTCAGACATATTTCACAATTACCTAATTTAGAGCATTTGGTAATAAATATATCATGTTTCATTTGACCAGTAGATATTGGACTGCAGGTGTGTATACATTGTAGCATTTTGGGGTACTGAATGCTGTATGTGATATAAATATTGTGATACAAGCTATATTAACCTCAAAAAACCTCAGTGGATAGATAGTGATAGCAAGGGAGACTATACAAGGGATAGTGGGAGGTGATATTGAACAAGCCTAACCCTCTTCTTACCCTTTCTTTAAACTATGCAGCGCTATCTTATATAAGGTGAATAAGAATAAAGAATAAATTGTACACCAATCACTATTTCTAAAGCCTTTCTGGAAATTAGTTAGCTTTAAGACATTCCTAATGTCATTGTGGCATGTAAATATTATGTGTACAATACTGTTTCTTTAAGAGTAGTCAGGTAATGTGGATAAGCTAGAAGTGAAAATTCTTTATGTTGGGATAACGGATCATTAAGAGACAAATTATTTAATATATTCTTATATAAAAGGAGAACTTTGCTAGGTTGTGACAGATTCATTAGAGTCTCAAGGAGATGGCTTATTGCCCTATGTATCTGAAGACTGGAGATTGAGATGAAACATCATTGTGTCTCAATCAGATGTGACTCCTCAGGCCCGGAGAGGGATTTGCTCAAAGAAAGGAAGCATGCAGCTGCCTAGCGGAGGAAGCTGCAGAAAAACTTTATAACTCTGGACCTGGAGCAGGAAGTTCTGTATGGGGAGCGGTTTCATTTGGAGCTTATAACAGCTTCTTGTTATCCGGACCAGGGGTTTACTGTATATTTGGACTTTTTTACTTAAATGACAGAGAAAACTATTCATGTATATTTTCATGTTGTTGAAAATCTTTATTTTTCCAACATTTGTTTTGCTACTTTGAAAAAAACAATTGTGTCTTCAAATGATCACATCTGGTGTAGGCAAAGTCGGTGGTATTATATACCAACTTGCTCTATCCCTAACTACAAGAGAGTGCTTTACTATTTTTGTTAATAGCTTGCAATGCAGATAGATAAGAGTGCTAAGGACCTAAAACCAAAAACATGTAACTGTTTTTCCATTGCAATCAAAAGTGGTTGTTTTCACTGTAGTGAAACTAAAATTGAGATACTTTGAAAGAAGCTTGAAGGTTTCTAGAGCTATTTTTCCTGCCCTAAGATGTTAAGTCTTTGCTGCTATGTTACATTCCAAGCTGTTAGCCAATGAACTGCAATACCTCTGATGAGAGCTGTTAAACTAACATTCAGTTACTGAACTGTGTCTGCCATTCTACAAAGGAGCTTGCAGACCCAGAGTAAACCATGGATAAAGTGATTAACACTCTAGTTCAGAGAAGGAGGGCTATAGACCAGTGTTTAATGAGCTTACAGGAGAAAGAGTAATTTATTTCCAATGCTTCAGTGAATCCCAAAGCTATATTACATTTAAATAATCTGTCCAAGGGAGATGATACTGGACCATACTTGGTTACTTTGGATGTTATGCTACACAAGAGAATTGGGACAAAAATGAATGCTCAAAAATCTTCTATTCATAATTGACTTGAGGGGTTTGGAGGTATACCTGGAAATAGGATGCACAGATTATTTGTACTACGATAAACTAAAAAAAAAACTTTTGTCTGCTGCAGGTGTGACTCCTGAAATGTAAATTACTACATTTCACAGTAAGACTTTTATTGTCAATATAGTGCTAAGAACTCAAATGTATGATCTTAAGTTGCTAAACTGTGGTTAGAGCAAGAAATGACAGAATTGTTTACTGTGGATGGATCTAAAAAGCATTGCCTGTTAATATAATTATAACAAAGTGTGTATATCAAATTGATCTGAAAAGTTCAGATAGTCTCATTACTGCATTTGAACATATTATAGAAAATGATACTTTGTTTAAAACTGAAATGTGTATATCTAAATCTAAGCCAGTAGTTACCAAGTCAGAAATGCCACTGAAACACAATGTTCCTATTACCGATCTACTTTGTTATAGGTGTGAGAAGAAAGGCAATGTAGCCAGCATCTGTATCAGTAAAGGAAATGGTGTTACTGCTAAGAAGGCTCAACTGTATGAAATATATGCTGAGAAAGAGGTTCCCATGGGATACAATAAAATAGATGTTAAGCTTAGAGAATCTTTCACTGGCAATGGGTGAATTAGTGGCATGATATTTTTGGAAGGCAAGGAATTACAAGATGAACTTGATTCAGGTAGTAGGGTTGCTTTAGAAAAATGTCAAAAAGTCAAAAGTAAACTTTATTGTCATTCAGAAATCACATAAGTGCAAAAACTGAACGAAATTCCATGTCTCCAGACTCAACGTGCAGACAACATACAGACTATTTTCACAGACATTTACACATGCAACTCCTAGCTATTACATCACAGACATGCAGGTAGACAGACTAATATTGCACATAATTAGAACATATTTTAACACTTTTTGAACTGAATGCTTACATGCATGAGACTTTAGTATTGCACAGGTACTTGGTTAAGACATTGCACTGATCCTTGCACAGGCACATGACACGTTTTGTGTGTGGAAATATAAATTGAAAAATAAACAGAAGACTGAGTTCAGGAGGACAAAAGAGACCATCTTACGAAAAATAATACACCTGTAGCAGTAATTCTAGAACTAACTCATAATGCTAATGTTGAGAAATATTTTCCCCCATTTAAAGCCCTGTGGACATTATGGGAAAAAAATGAAATAATTAAATGATTTACAACAGAAATATAACCTTAATAAAAAATAAAAACAGTTATCATCACAAACAAATGTAAGACAAAGTAAGTGTAGACTTGAAAGAATAAAAGTCACTTAAATGAAACTTCAGATAGTGAAGCAGAGATGCACTGAACCAGGACTGCATGAAGAAATTGTAAATGTATATTCTGTGGCAGAGCAACATGCAGGAACAAAGACAAAGACAGTAGAAGGAAGGCAGCTACATAGTCAGGTACTGCCATCTAAAAGTTTTACAAAACAGGGAATAGAGTTGAACAGGGTAGTGAAAGAGACATAAAGTCAAAATAAATAAAGTTAGAGGGTTTGAAGACTACATATTTTAAGAACAATTTTAAACTTTCTCTTCAGCTTAAACAGAGAGTACTTAAACTGGGGAATTCTAAGCAGCAAATATGTATTGAAATGTGAATTTAGTCAACAAGCAATAATTTGCAAGTGTAGTAAAAGGGTTAGAAAGACAATCTGGTCTGAGAACTGAACTCATTCTTTTATCTTAACGCAGAAAAAAACTCATGTAAAGGGGGACTCGAAACAGATATGTGTAAGTGAAGAAAAAAGTAAAACTGACAGCATTTTTGTATAGCGATAGAATATGAACAGTAAGACTTAGATATAGAAAAACATATACCTGTGTTTGTTGGAGAAAAAGGTAAACCTTCCACTTAGGAAAAAAAAAAAGGCAGGTAAGGAAAATGATCCAAATTTAGTAGACCTACATCTGAGTCGTATTACTTCAAAAATGTCAGTGCAAAGACAAAAACTTAATGATAGCAAGGGAGACTATAGAAGTGAGAGTGAGAGATGATACTGAGCTCTCTTTTTATGATTTCTTTTAACCAAACAGTGATAGTTTGTATAGGATGACTCCAAATAAAGAAAAAAAGAATAACTTGTATGCCAGTTATTGGTATCAAAGCCTTATATGAGATTAGTTGTGAAGCTTACAAGTAGCTGTTTATTTGAAGATCACTTCTGAAAGGCTAACTCTAAGGCCTAAATATTAATGAGACTTTATCGGCCACAAAGTATAAAATATAATATAAGAGAAATGGAAAATGTCTGTTAATCATATCCAGAATGTCAGAAAAAAAAGCTTTTACAATCTTGATTCATGAATACTTTCATTCCAATGACTGTTGCATATGTGCCATTTGAACACATTGCTATGGACGTTTTTGGACAATACATTTTGGTCATAACTGAGTATGCCACAAAGTTTCCAGAAGATGTACTATCACAAAGGGCTAATGCTAAGTCTGTTGCTGGAGAATTAGTCCTTATGTTATGGGTTATGCATCAAGGTACACCCTTAATGTCAAAGGTTAAATTATTTTATAAGATTGCCACAAGGTAGAAATACAAAGCAAAGTATGACAGAAGAGGCATATGTGTTGAATGTCAGGAGAAAGAGAAACAATGAAGCATTTATTTAGAGAATGTTCTGTTCAGAATATTCAGCTGTCAGCTGAGAGTTGGGCCACTACTTTTAGGAGAGATTATATGTGCAAAAAATAATGCATGAAAGGGTGTGTGTTATTGGGGAAATAACACTGCCCAATGATGTTCTGAGGTCCATGCCAAAGGTGGAGGGCCTCTACATCCCTATAAGTGGATTAGTTCCCCAATAACACACAACCTAGAATGCATTATTGCTCTTCCAGAATAGGTTATCTGTTACATTTTGTTTATGTTTTTTTTTAATACTATATACTTATTTGTTTTTATATTTTTGGTGGAAAATAGTTTTTCTGCTTAATGCTTAAACTTGATGTACCACATTTTTTTTTTAATTTTTGGAGGAAGTATTTTACATAGAAATATAAATTATGTAAGTACTTAATGTCTAAAACACACACATATACACACACACACACACACACACACACACACACACACACACACACACACACACACACACACACACACACACATACTTAGAAATGCAGACAGACAGACCCACACACATATACATACACATACAAACACACATAGACACACAGCAGTTAAAGCCAGTTTATGTGAATACACCTCAGATGTCTGAGGCATTGCAACTGTTTCCCCTTTCCTCTTTAGTACCCTTGATTTTTCCACATAGTGCTGCTTTGTCCATGTAAAATGACCCATTTGGTGACAAATCTCTGAAGGTTTAAGTCAAGTCAATAATGCTAGAAATTAAAGATTCTTACTTCTTATTTTGAAGGGAATATGTGCTCATGGACTGCCTGTTGGTTACTATATGCTTGTGTCAGTCATTCTCTCACTTATGCTCTCTCTCTCTCACACATGCAAACACACACACACACACACACACACACACACACACACACACACACACACACACACACACACACACGCACACATACAAATGTACATTATTCTTTTTATCTCTTTACTTTCTTAAAAATTTACTCTTGCAAAACAGCAAAACACTGGTTAGCAAGCATGAAAATTTGGAAACTGTTAGCTTTATTTCTGTCTGAGCTTCATGACAACTTAATATGCTACTGTAAACAGAGGACTTGTATTTTAGTGGGCATTACCTGTACATTAACATTCATTTTCCATCCAAGGTGGAGATGTACAGGTCAGTCAGTCATTCTCTAACAGGCATCAATCTACTTAAGTAATTTAGCAGTACATGGGAAAAATCGATAAACATTTATGATGTTGTTTGCATTAATAGTATGATTACATCTCTGAAGTTCAAGAAAGTGTTAAAATAATCATTACAGAAATGAATGACAGAGCAGCAAGGAAGGAAATACAAGAATGTTCAAATTTTTTTTTTGTCATGCTGTTTGTTTTCTTTTTTAATTATGTATGCTAGATATAAGCCAGATGTATATGATAGCCTACTATTTATCTTTCATACTGGGAGTTACCCTTCCTGTAGTGGCCTCTTTCTGAGTTCTCACAGATGGGTCTTGTGCTTATATAGCCATCTTATGTCCTACATCACTCATCTTCCTAGTCTTTCTGTGTTAACCTGCACATTCAGGTATTGTACTGTTTCATGCCCTGGAAAGGATACTCACTTACTGGGTTTTAGTAGCATCTGGTGCTGGTTCAGTGAATTGGCTGCAGGTATACAAAGAGTGCTGCTCTTGTGGAGGGTCAGTAAAGGAGCATGAGCTAGAACACCAGGGAAAGGGCCCCAATATCTTACCAGCTATGTGAGAGCAACATGCTCAGACACTGTCACTTGACTGAAACTCTGTTTAACTGAACAGGATTGCTGAGATTAGGGTTTGCTTCTTTCCCCAAATGGAGAGAACTGTGAGTTGGTTACATCAAATCAAATAGGTGCAGGGGGATTTGCTCACACTTGCACCCAGAGAAAAAAAGGCCTACTGAAAAAAAAAGTTCCTTGTGCTGCTTGGGATCAACTTGCTTTTTGAAGAAATGGCTTTTGACAAAGTGACGTAGAATAAAGAGTCCCTATGCCATTTTTATAAAATTGTCTGTAATCCAGAGAGTGCAGTGATGCAAGCATCATGATGCACCATTTCCTACAGTTAATATTGCACTTTTACTGCATAGCATTCACCCATAATTAGGAGAAGCTATAAAAATATTAAGACTCTAAGCTCTTCTTCCTAGTTAGGAGAGCTTTCATAGGAACTCAGTCCTTCCTATCTTGACTTGTCCATCAGCTGGTATCTTAAGATTACTTTGCAATAAGGCAAAAATATTATATGAATGTTTCCACTGAGTTTTATTTTTTATACTTTTTAATGATTATAAACAATCATTTTTATTTTGACTATATTTGTATATTTAAGTACACAAGTATTTTATTTTAATAAGGTGCCTCATCTTCCCTGTGATCATTACAGTCATCTGGATTATCACCATTTCAGGTAGATAGCATCTTGATTTAATATCTGACCTGATGGATGTTAGCACAGGTGTGCAGCAATTCTGCTAAGTTACAGTATCAGTCCTGGAATATGAATCCAAGCATCTGGTGTGGGAATGGAACCCACAGACCTCTGATCTCGATGTTAATAGTAGAATCACATGTCACCTGGGAGCAAATTATGGCCAGATCACAGCAGTAACTTTTTATTTAGTAACAGGAGTAAAATGCTGATCTAGAAGGACCAATTTCATTTTCAGCCTGGAAAGTATAAACTCCAAAAAGTAGTTAATTAACATTAAAAACAAACATAGTTTCACAATTAAGACATTGTAGAGGTATATTAGTTATTTTCAATAAAGGATATTCAATTTTAACTCGTGTGGACTACCAATTATTTTTCTAGTTGATTATTTTGTAGCAAGTATTTTACAGTTCGATTTTTATTAAGTGAACTAGGTGAATAACATAATTCAGGAAGTGAACATCAAACCCTCCACACTGTGAAGTTTCTTCTTGGTTTGTTTTTTTTTTAGTTATTTTATTAAAGATCATTAAATCTCTTACATGTTGATACCAAAAACAGAACAATATATTGTGGTGCACCAGCTCTAATGCTGTCTTTTAGCTTTAATTTATTATTGGCATATTGGTGGTCAGACATTATTTAGGCACAGTTTATGCCTGCATATTTTAATAATTTTTAATAACCTAATACTCTTTTTTTTACCAAATAACAGCATGGGTAGGAGTGTAGAACATTTTATGCTTGTGTTATTGTATGACATATGGTAGTGCCAAAGGAATATTCTACTATAATATAGCAATCAATGTTTATATATTGGTGTGTGCTTGTGTGTGTGTGTGTGTGTGTGTGTGTGTGTGTGTGTGTGTGTGTGTGTTCAAAAATAAATTATGATTTCCTTTCTTATTATGACATTTGTTACCTTATGTTGGTCTAAGACCCAAGCTATCCATATGAGTGTTGAAGGTTTTTAAACTACTTATTAGCACTATAGCAGGTAATGGCATGGATATGTTACTGAATTTTAACTACATGATGTAAAATTGTGGCATAATACTGTGTCTTTGTTCATTCATTCATTCATTCCCTGATTACTCACTTCATTTTCATGTTCAGGGTTGCAGAGGAGATGGAGCTTGTTCTGGCACTTACCGGGTATAAGACAGAGAAATTGATCCTGGATAGGGCACCAGCCCACTGCAGAATGTGTTCTTGCATGTACATGTGTACATGCAATGACACACACATATAAACTCTCACTTATACACAGCACATACTTATGGTCAACTAGGAAGATCACTCACATGGACAGGGAAGGATGTGTAGACTCCAAACAGGAAGGATTCAGGTTGTTTATCTACTTAAAAAAAAGAAAAAGAAGAAATGATTAGATCTCCTACTGTAACACTTTTGTAGATCACTGTGTATGTTGTACTTTACCAGCCACCATAGCACTCAGCACATGCATATATAAGACTTAGCACATGCAAGAACATTGCCATTTTGTACAGTCAGCCAGAAGGAATGCAGTCATGAATGGAGATGCACATGAGAGTGTGTTTGAAGTAATGAGTGAATCTCTTAGCCTAAATAAAAGTTCTAATTACAGTTTCTGACAATGTTTATGTGCAATAAATATCTTCAACCCATACACCGCTTCATAGTCTCTTTTGAATGCATGAGACATACAACATGGTGTCAGAGGTGATATGCCTAAAACGACATGGTGCCAGAATGAGATCTGAAGTTGAAGCAACACACAAGCCATGAAGCACATGGTTAAAAGTGAAGAAATATACCAGAGTGAACTCGCAAACAGGTAGCGGTTATTCACAGGTACTTAAACTTGTTTAAATGATTTTTCAGTTGCTGAATGCTTCACCAAGCATTCAAAATGTTCAAAATAAATACTGAGATAAATAAAATGTCAGAAACTGAAAAATACTGATACAAGTATTTGAAATAAATACAAAAGTGTTTGAAATAATTTCCAAAATATTTAAAATGTATGAAAGGGCTAAAACAACTGCATTTCTTTGCAATGTACTACTTTTCACATTAATTCTATTCAAAGTGTCTGAAGTTTCTGGAATGTTCTCAGTGTATGCATTGTCAATGTGAAACCTTTTCAAAGTGATTGTGGTATATTCAAACATAATTACAAGTACCTGGTCTATGCTTATATTTAAACATATTTTGTTGTTATGGCAGAGGGATTTTACAGACCTGAACTGCTGGTATCTGATAACAATATTGCTGAGAATTGGAGAGTATTTGAAAAAGAATATGATATTTTCATACAGCAATATTGTCATGGCAGAGGGATTTTACAGACCTGAACTGCTGGTATCTGATAACAATATTGCTGAGAATTGAAGAGTATTTGAACAAGAATATGATATTTTTATACAGGCTGCATTTTCTGATAAAGACACACTTACAAAAGTCTTCATACTTCTTAATTTAGCAGACTTGGAAGCCATTGAGAGGGAATGTTCATTTGTGTATGCACCTACTATGTATCCAGGGGAGGGGGAAAACAGCCATATTGTGATATAGGCTGAAACTAGGGAAGACCCTGAATGCTTAAAACATACATTTAGAGAAATGTATAATCCTCAAACAAATATTACATTGGGAAGGCACATATTTTACACAAGAAATCAAAAGCTTGGTGAAACTATAGCAGCATATATTACTGACTTGAGAAATAAAGCTAAAACATACAGATTTGTTGATATGCGAGATGACTTGATAAAAGACAGACTTGTGTGTGGTGTTAATAATGATGCAGTGAGAAAGATTTTGCTTTGAGATAGTGATTTAATGTTGAGCAAAGCCATAGAGATTTGTCAAATATACGAGCTTACAGAAAAGCACACAAATATGCTTACGAATGAGAAAAATGTGCTTGCAGTATCTAACAGTGCAAATGTTGATAGTGTACAACATAAAGCTAAGATAAAAAAGAGATATAAACCACCAAAAACCACCACACCCAACCTCATTGTTAACTATAAACTGAATGGGGCAGCACCCATTTTCAACCATAAACCAAAAGGGGCCACTACTTACTGTTGTAATTGTGGAGGCAACCATGAGCCTAAATGAGAAAAGTGCTTAGCTTTTGGTCAGCAATGTCACAAATGTAAAAAGTGGAATAATTTCAAAAGGCTTTGCAAATCTAAAGTGACACATACTTTTATTAAAAGAGAGCATCCAAAGATGCAAGTTGATCAGACAGGAAGATGCAACCAAACTTTTTTATGTTGATGGTGTCTCAGTGATTAATGAAACAATTAATACAGTGAATTATCAGCCAACTGGTAGTCTGGCAGTGAAGGGTAAAATATTTTGTACTGTTCAGACTAATGGAAAACCCACAGAGCTTAAAGTAGGCACTGGATCCAAGTGCAATGTTATATCAGTGCAAATGTTTGCCAAAGTAAAAGCGGTTGAGAATCCTGATTCAGCAAAGTGTATCAAACTTGTTGCTTATGGTGGTGAAGCAATTCAAACTGATGGTGCAGTAGTTCTCACATGCCATTCTGCTGGGAACAGCTATGACCTGAAGTTTTACATTGTCAAAAGACACGTGCAGTAATTGTTAGGCCTCAAAGATAGTTTGAGAATGGGACCGATTTCATTTAGTGAGGAAGTCCACCGTATAAGTCTGACAACCACGCTAGTTTTACACAGAATATTTTTCATGAATATGCTATTTTCAAAAACAAGCTTGGAAAACTACCAGTCACATATTCCATTAAGTTGAACCATGAAGTAAGCCCAGTTGTTAGACCAACAAAGAAGGTTCCGGTAGCAATGCAGAGCAAAGTGAAAGCAGAACATGACAAAATGATGAATTTGAGTGTTTTAATTCCAGTAAAAGAACCAAATGAATGGGTATCCTCAATGGTCGTACCTCATAAGAAAAGCTTAGATGATATTCAAATATGTATTAATCCCAGAGATTTAAGCAAAGTGCTTAAACGTCCTTATCATCCGATGTGCACAGTAGAAGAAGTAGCAGCTCTTATGGCAAATGCCACTATTTTTTCAGTCTTAGATGCAAAAAGTTTGTTTTGGCAAATTTCGCTGGATCACAACTCTTCATTGTTAACTACTTTCGGTACACTATTTGGTAGATACAGATTCTTGAGAATGCCCTTTGGGATCAATTTAGCCAGTGAAGTATTTCAACATGCGATGGAGCAAATTTTTTCAGGTTATCCATGTGCTATCATAGTAAATGACAATATTGTAGGGGACAATGGTGAAGACGAACATGATAGAAACCTCAAGAAAGTTCTAGACCATGCACGTGAAGTCAGTCTTAAACTGAAGTCTCAGAAATGTAAATTCAAACTGAGAGAAGTTACTTATGTGGGTCTAAGCAAGCAGCAATTCTTGAGATGCTAGTTCCAGACTGTCACATCTTTGAAATGTTTTCTAGGTATGGCCAACTACTTAAGGAAGTTCATCCCAGATCTGAGTGAGCTTTCACCACAGCTATGAGAGCTGACTCACAGAAATGTAAACTGGTCCTGGTAAGAACACCGCCAAAGAGCATTTGACGTTCTGAAATAGAAAATTGCCAGTCCAC
The DNA here is from genome assembly GCF_019279795.1 of Protopterus annectens. Classification (NCBI taxonomy): domain Eukaryota; kingdom Metazoa; phylum Chordata; order Ceratodontiformes; family Protopteridae; genus Protopterus; species Protopterus annectens. The sequence goes on along the minus strand of NC_056739.1, from coordinate 706,926,930 downwards.
CCACTTTGAGATGTTATGATGTTCACAAACCAGTAACTCTTTCATTTGATGCTTCTTAGTATGGTCTTGGAGCAGCATATCTTCAAGAAGGCATATCAGTAACCTATGCATCCAGAACTTTAACTCAAACAGAGATGAATTATGCGCAAATTGAAAAAGAGCTTTTGGTAGTAGTGTTTGCATGTTCGAAGTTCCATGATTAGATTTATGGCAAACCTATCCAAATAGAGACTGATCACCAACTTCTAGTGACTATTCTGAAAAAGACAATACATTCAGCCTCAGCATGCTTGCAACACATGATGTTAAAATTGCAAAAGTACAATTTCAATATTGTTTATACAAAAGGCAAATATCTCTACCTTGCAGATGCTGTGTCAAGAGCACCTAGACAAATAACAGAACAGCATGACAATGAGAAAGCAGACTTTGAAGTTATGGAAGTCAAAAATTGTTCCTCATCATGTCTTGATGAGCTCAGAAATCACACAGCTTTAGACTCTATTCTTCAGAAGCTGAAACATTTTATCAGTAATGGATGGCCAGTGCGACACACTGTCTACCACTTGATTTACAGAAATATTTTCCTTACTGAGATGAGCTCATGACAGAAGATGGAATCATCATAAGAGGTCCTAAAGTGGTAACTCCTTTAGCATTACAACAGGAATATATCCAGATCTTGCATTGTGGTCTCCCAGGTACTGATTCAACCAAAAGAAGGGCAAGAGGCATAGTATTTTGTCCTTCTATGTCAAAAGATATAGGGAAGGAAACTCTAACATGTTCTATTTGTAATAGTACTAAATTGCACCAACAAAAAGACCCACTTCAGCTAAACCAGATTCCTGAATTACCATGGTCAATCGTTGCTACTGATATTTTCAAATGGAATGGTTAACATTAATTAGTGTTAGTAAACTCTTGCTCAGATTGGTTTGACATTGACCTTCTTCCTAACTTAATGTCTAGCACTGTCATCACAAAATTGAAGAGATATTTTTCTGTCCATGTTAGTCCGCACAAAGTTGTATCTGACAATGGTACACAGTTTACAAGTCAGCAGTTCAGGAAACTTGCTGAGTCTTGGGATTTTGTCCATGTTACTAGTAGTCCTGAATATCCAAAGTCCAATGGACTAGCTTAGCATGCAGTTCAAAGTGCAAAACATTTGTTAGAGATATCCACAAGAGATGGTACCAATGTTTTCTTTAACCTACTCAGATTCAGAAACATTCCCCGAGATAACTTGCTTGCTTCACCTGCTCAGAGATGAATGTCTAGACACTCAAGAACAACCTTGTTGATCAGTAAACAACTCTCGATTCCAAATGCTAAGAAAAACAGAATGGTTAAGACTCAACCTTTGAAAAAACATCAGTCGCAAAAGTTGTATTATGATAAATCTAGCAGACCTCTTAACCCATTAAGACAATGAGTAAGAATGCAAACAACCAAAGGATATGACCGAGTGAGCATTGTCAAAAATATTTGTGAAGAACCAAGATCGTATATCATTCAATCAAAAGGAATGAAATTCAGAAGTAACCAAATAGGGTCTATATCAGAACATCGAAGTATTAAAACTTCGAATGGTCTGTTATTGAACACTATTCAGTGAACGTTAAGAATAGCGAAGCTACAGAACAGCAAATTCTTTCCTCGGGGAAAGAATTTGGTTAGCCGTTTCTGTGGCTTCGCTATTCTTAGCGCTGTGGTGGAAAGTTACGGGTTGGGTTCAGGTAAGTGTGCGATTGTACGTTAGGGTTAGGGGTGGGTTAAGTGAGTTAGGGTTAGGGCGCGGGTTAGGTGTGTGTGTGCAATAGTGACAGACTTTAGGGTTAGGGGTGGTTTAAGTGAGTTAGGGTTAGGGCGTGGGTTAGGTGAGTGTGCGATAGTGACGGACCTTAGGTTAGGGTTTGGGTTAAGGTAAGTGGGTAGATAGTAGTGTATGTTTAGTTTAGTGTAGCGTTAGATGTAGGAATTTAAGTGTATGTGTGTGGTTTCTGTTTGTTTGATGTGCTTGTATTGTGTGTATGTGTTTTGGAGCAGTGAATTTTTTCCATGGGAAAAAATTCGCTGTTCTGAATGTTTGATATTTTCATGTTTAGATGTTTTGGGGCCGATGAAATAGCGTTCGCTATTTTCATCTTTTGATAACGTGATATAAACGCACCAAAGACACATATTACCTACCACTGAACCTATGACACAGCAGATTGCCTGCGTCAATGACTCTAGTCCTGTGAATGTATCCACAACTGTTCCTGTTTCAGTGTCAGAGAACAGCATGCAATCTATATCTTCTACTCCTATATAGTTCAGCAGTGTTTTCAGATGTTCCCGTATCAAACAGTTCTCCAAGGAAAGTTTCTCCTGTGAAGTCTCAATAGAACTTCTATGTATCCAGAGCCAGGAGAGTTTTTAGGCCAAATCCAAAATATTTGAAGGCTTGGACTTGAGATCGATGTGTTGTTGAAATGTCATTGATGTGCTAATCATGGGAATTTTTTTTCCCTTCATTAAGAGGGAGGATGTAGATCACTGTGTATGTTGTACTTTACCAGCCACCATAGCACTCAGCACGTGCATATCTAAGACTGAGCACATGCAAGAACAGTGCCATTTTGTAGTCAGCCAGAGTGAATGCAGTCATGAATGGCGAAGCACATGAAAGTGTGTTTGAAGTAATGAGTGAATCTGTTAGCCTAAATAAAAGTTCTAATTACAGCTCCTGACAATGCTTATGTACAACAAATATCTTGAACCCATACCCCGCTTCATCGTGTCTTTTGAATGCATGAGACAAGTGACGACTTTGTACAATATTTTATTGTGCAGAATAAATGAGTAGCTGTGCATAATATACAAGCCTGTAACAGGATCCACACAAATGGAAATGATGCAATGCAAACTACTGCATTCCTTCTCAGGTTAGAGGATTGGGTAGAAAACCATTTCCTAATGTAGTTTCCTTAAAATACATTATGCCTTCCCTCACCACTCTCCTAGCCTGATCTCAGGGCTTCTGACCTCAGTCATCCGATTAATTCTTCTGACCACTGGTATAGCCCTACACAATACATGTAGTTGAGGATTTACAGCAGGGTGGCTATTATTTCTTCACTTGTTGAGGGTGGGGATGACAGCTTGGGAACCAAGTAGATTTCTAGTCTCTTGCATTAGTGATGGGAAGGGTGGTGATTTCTCTAGCACTGCCTTATGTATTAATACAAGTAATGTGTGCAGTTGGGTAACTTGTTCAAGCTGACACTTAGGGTTGAAGCTTTACTGTAGGTCTGCTTGTTTCTTTTTCATGGACATGGGGCTACGATTTGGTCTCTGATAAAGGATGCTTTTCCAGGTTACCAATTTTCCATGTTCTCCCCTGGGGAAAGAGTCTATTGGGCACTCAGTAATCCACCCCAACACCCCTCCCCCAAGTCTGGTCCTTCAGCCATGGATCTTCTAATCAAATCTGTCTTTCCAATAATTCTGTTAAGGCCGTTGCCATAACACCAACAGGCTAGACGACTTGACTATGGCAAACTTTGAGACCTGGAACATGGGAACAACTTATTTTAAGCCTGTATGCATATGTTTTAAATTTAAAAATCACGTCATAATGTTATGCTTAATCATTTTCAGCTATACATAGTCACTTTTTTTAATTACATTGACATCCCTGCAGTTCTGGTTTTGTAGATTATCAGTTATGAGGATACTCATGGGTTAGGTTTTTTTTTTTTTAGATAATCACCCCAGATGGATATAATCTGGCACAGGATCATAGTCAAATAGTGTTTATCCTAGCTGTGTTATTAAACTCAACTGCAGTGTAAACACTGACAATGTGCTAGAGCTATTATGAAAATAACATTGAAAAAATGTTAACTGTAACCTTTAAATAGTTTGTTTATTTAATTTAATGGAAGATTTACTGAAGTAGTTTCTCTCTACCTGTTGGAAAAAAATTGCTTTTCTAAAGCGTCAGAAGACATTTACTTCCAGAAGAGAGAATGCGTGGAATACCATTATATTTTTAAAGAATTCAGGCATAATTACATATACACTGTACTTGTATAAAATAGGAATATAGTACAATCAAATCCTGTTTAGTTGCAGTTACTGGGTTATAAATTTATCCAACTTATTTTCAGTAAGTTTTCCAGAAACACACATTTTTTTTTGTTTCAGTTCTTCTTGCTGTCTTTGTACAATAATTAAAGACTTTATAAACCAGATTCGAAAAAAGCGGCCAACAGACAAGAAAGTACAGTGACAGGAGCAAGGACAGAAGACCAGATAAAAAAACAGAAATCTTGAAAGGTATTGCACCATGCAAATGCATGACATTGAACAGGAAAGCATTTAGCCTCATTCCCTCCAGTTCTTGCATAGCCCCATGTACGTCATGTCCTAGACAGCAATAATTAGCCTGGAAAACAACAGCAGCAGATTGCAGATTACAAGTCCCATAGGTAAAGAAGCACTAGTGCAACAGCCCAGAACTGGAAATCTCATGCTTAATGTGATGTATCCAACATTATAGGACAGATATACAGCACATCAACAAGCCAGTAAGGGGTGTCCAAACCAGAGGTGGAAGGCTACATTTATCATTTGGAATGCAGCAGTACCATCCACAACTACTGAAATGGCACAAGAGGTACAGAAGTAGGGATATCACTAACAACAGCAAGGGTGGGCAGGAACTGCTAAAGTTAGTACCTCACCAACATGACCTAGCCACTGCAGCCTCAACAGTTTTATACACCAAAATGACCAATGGACCAGGTTATGGAAAGTGCTCGTGCAGATGTGGTGTAGGATCTATGTTGCTGTGCCATACTTTGGTGGTCAATAACACAGGTTTAACAGAGCACAGGGGCACACCATGTGCAACCTCCCACCACCATCAGACATGCGTCCTCTACACAAAGGACTTTTTCATACTTCAAATGGTGGAAAGCCTGAATGGGGACAGTGTACTCCTGGTATTGACCACAGGACTGAACATGGAAGACCTCTGCACATTGACCATGGTGCTTACAGATGGCACATTTCCTACAAGGGATGATGTATGTAGATAACTGCACCCTACATGGCATGATCAATGTATGGCCCATGACATGCATTGTCCTCTTTGTATATTGCTTTGTGGTGGGATCAACAGATGTGGCCTATAGTACCATATAAATGCAGGCATAGGACATTATGGTATCTCTGTCTGGGGTACCTAATTTCTCTGTTAAGGTTTATCCATAATAAAATAAACTTCAGTCATTGGCAGAAAGAAATATAGTTTCTTAAAAGAAATAACACACTCTTGTGGAAGACAGTACTCAGGAAATCATGTCTCCCCAGACAAAATAATTCATGATCTTTAAATAGTAAAACTTTAACAAAGTAGTAAACTTTATCAATCATACCACTACTAGCATCCAATAGAAAAATGCTAACCAGTACAGTTCATAATACAGTTTATTCTTCAGACCATTGCTAAATATCTAATAAAAATGCATCAAATTTAGTAAAATAGATCTGCAATTTCTTATCTACATTTCTAGCTTAGTATGTGGAATAAGTTTCTTTTTATCATGTGATTTAGAAAGAATGATGCCTCAGGATCAGGAAATTAAACTTAACATTCTGTACTTTTCCATGTTTCTGATTATGCAGTCGCAAACACATACACTAACCTTCTAGAACACATGTAATTTAATTTTAACCCTTTTCAATCCCTCATATAATGCTGAGAAAGCATCACATTCATATCGTAAAACATCTTTTATACGTTAAATATATTGTCATACATTTTCCCAAAAGCTTCGCAATCTAACGCTTCATTTTCACTTGCTATTTAACTTTCATTAATACAATCTGTAAATGGCATTTTTTCAAAATCTCTAACATGCAAATTCTGTAACAATGGGTTTGATCAAGATGCAATGAGTTTGGTTATTAAAGCTTTGCATAAAAATAAAAGCAAAAACACAATCAACCTGCTTTGAAAAGAAGGAGGCTACATAAATAATTCATCTACTAGTGTTGTTTTTATTTATATTTTTATATATACATGTATATATAGTTCCTTATTTATGTTTTATCATTTTGTTACAATAGCTTAAGTATATGTTTTTGTATACACACACACATATATATATATATATATATATATATATATATATATATATATATATATGGATATACTACATGAAATAGGTTTTTATCCTTTGTAATTATTTAGAATAGTGCTTATTTACCTTTAAGACACTTTGATTGTTAATTGGTGTTCTAACTGATTTTTTAATTGACTAATGAAACCTATATATACCTTGGTTTGTTCTGATTGTAGATGTTATTAGGTCTGAAGAAGCTCATAGCGAAAGCGCTCACCTCTTGTTATAATAAACCTGAGTTTTTATTCTGGTTTCTGTGTTCCTGTGTGGACTTTTGTCAATTGTCTAAGTTGGATTGGATTGGATTGAAGCTGAGAACCATCCTTTTGGATTTTTACTCTGAGGTTTTCCTCGTTTGGTTGCCTTACTTATTACATGGTAGCTCCATAGTTGGCTTGTTTCACATATATTTATTTGTTTACTTTTTGTGACTACGGAGCTTTTATCCCTCGGTTTACTGACTATTTTGACTTTCGTTACTTTTATTCTTTATATATTTTTGTCAGTAACCGGTGGGGACATGGCTGTTGAACTGAATGCTAATATTGAACTTGATTACTCTCCAGGCGTGGAAGCGAATGTTGCACGGATGAGTGCTGGAATTAACAACCAACCGGAGGCTACATTGTCAAGTGAGAGGCGTAGCCCACGTGCTGATGTTTTGTCAGTGAGGTTTGGACAATATTTGAATAGAGACCATGTAAGTTTATGGGGAAATGACCTGTGCACTTTGTCGGAAGAAGTTACTGGATCAGCTGGTGATTTGGACAGAGTACATTCCTGTATTGAGGGTTTGGAGAAAGATTTCCTACGATATAAACGCTTGCAACTCCAACGTCTCCATTTTGAAGCATGCCTTGACCGGAAGATCATTCCGAGAGGCTTGCGTGTACTGAACATGCCGAGTCAAGGCACTCAATACCCCGAGCTTTTCGCACAATGGCAGAAACTAAATTTAGAGGTGAGTACGAGCTATATGAAGCTCCTTATTGACTATTTTAGACCGGAGGAGCAGCATTTACAAGCTCTCCTCGTACAAAAACAATTGGAGCTATTTAACTGTTTCTCGGAGAATGTATATGGAACACCCTTTGAGATGCTACTAGATAGGGTAGCGGTCTTTGAATGGCAACTTGTCCAACAGAAAAAGTCAAAGATTATAAGGGACACTCGTGACTTTAAAGTAGGCCATGTATTTCTATGGCCTCGTGTTGGACAATCTAATGTTAATAATAATAATGTTTGTTCTTTGTCTGATAATAATGTCTCTAATGCTATAAACTCGTTAGATGTTGCTAACACCGAAGATGATATTAATAGAAATACATGCAAGAGAGTGTCACTGCCTGTTGAAGGTGTGCAAAATGTTGCTGGCCCTGCTTATGATACTTCACATGTTCCTGTAGAGGAAGTTCTAGAATGTAATGATGTAAGGAATTTTTCTAATGACAAGGTGGGTCATAGTCAATATAGAGAACCTGTAGATGCACAGGGTTCATCTATAGGGTTAGACCCTGTTTTGAATTCTAACAATGTTATTAGTGATGTGATGTTCCCAGTGGTTAATTCACATCCACACACTATTGTTAACCACTCTGGAACTAATGCCTGTTTTAATAATACTGAACAGGTTGTTAGACCTAAAGTATCCAAAGGAAATATTCCTGGTCACACCTCTAATGGTGCTGGTGAATCTGGTTACCTGCCTTCTTTTCCTTTACCCGTTCGTGTGAACAGGGGAGGGGGGAGAGGCAGGTCAACCAGCAGGAACAGGTACAAGAGGAAGTTGTCAGGGGAAATCCAACAGAATCAAACTATAAAGAGGATGTGGAACAAGGATATTTCACATTAATTCATAATATTTCCAGATATGAGCTCACGTTAGATGAATGTAATATATTACAGAACGGTTTGAATTTTATACCTACCCGTCCTAGTAAGTTAGAAGATACCATACTTGACCTAAAGATTTTTTGTAGGGACGTTATGCTACACCTTAATTTTGGTAACCGGGAGTGTGATACTGTAGAGACAGAGAGAGTAAGGCCCCCTTTAAAGAAACCAAGCTGTTACACTCCTCTGAATCATCCACTAGTTGAAGCCTATAGTAAGTTAACCGAAGATGAAATTTTCCAGTTTTATGATAATAGAACAAGTAACTCTTTGAGATCTTTGAAACATAATTTAACATTTAATGAACGGAAAGCTCTCCTTTCCTTACAAAATAATGATACCCTAACTATTCGGCCAGCAGATAAAGGGAATAAAATTGTAATTATGGATAGTGACCATTACTCTGCTAGTATGCATGAGATGTTAGAAGATCATACTTTTTATAAGGTAATCTCAGCTTCTGATGTGCACAATATTATATCAACGGTTAAGAATGATTTGATTGATATTAGCAGAACTGGCCTTATTTCGAGGGAAATGTTTGATTTTCTGAGTGTTGACAATCCGTTAATTCCCATTATTCAAGGACTTCCCAAAATTCATAAAGATTTTTATAGACCACCTATGAGGCCTATAGTAGCAGGGGGTGGTTGGGTTACGGAGCCCTTATCTCTGTATGTAGAGAAGTACCTGTGCCCTGTGATTAGTTTGGACTCATTTGTCTTAAAGGACTCTAAACAATTTCTAACTGACCTCTATGGTTGTGTGGGTAGCATGACTGACTTACAAGATATAGCTTTTGTCACGATGGATATCCAATCACTGTTTACTATGATACCTAATGACCTTGGTATTCAATTCATTCAAAAATACCTAAGTCTACATAGTGATTATACAAGTGTACAGATAGAGCTGTTATGCTTCCTTTTGGAAACTGTCCTTAATAATAATATTTTTATTTTTGGGAATAATATTTATTTGCAGAAACATGGCGTAGCCATGGGCACTTCTTGTGCCAAGAGCTACGCCAACATGTTCCTTGCTCAATGGGAGCATGATGTTTTGTTTACACAGAACCATTTTATAGAGCATGTTCTATTTTATAGGTGATTTGTGGATGATTTGTTTATTTTATGGCGTGGTCCTTACTCGGTGTTTAATACCTTCTTTGAAGAAGTGAACAACCTGATGACTTGTTTGAAAGTTACGTTTAAATTTTCTTCTGACTTTATGGACTATCTTGATGTGTATATTCAGAAGTTGGATTCGGGTATCGTTAATACTGGTGTCCACCGTAAGGCATGTCATAAGAATGCTTTTTTATTTAGGACGAGTATGCATCCTGGTTACATCTTTAGGAATTTAGTTAGAGGGCAAGGTATGAGAGCATCTAGGATGAACTCATCTGAAATTGGTTTTTCTTCTGAACTTACCAATATTGGTGAAAATTTGAAAGAAAGGGGTTATTCACATGTAGAGTTAGAGAGGCAATGGAATGACCTTACATCTTTGAGAGAAACTAGAGCCAAACCTTATTTTGGCCCGAATGAGTATACACCCACACCTCTTGTTAATACCAGAACCAGATTCAACAAAGTTCCATTATATTTTTCAAGTGACACTGGATATGTTACGAAACTTTTTGAGCAATATTGGCCTATTCTTTTAGTTGATAGTGATATAGGGGATATTGTTGGTCAAACCCCTAGTTTTAGGTATAAGAATCATAAGAACCTGAAAAGGTTGTTGTGTCACAAAAATGAGAATAGAGGTTGCATGGATTTTGGGTTTACTGAGCCTTGTGCTCATGTAATTATTGTTTTTATATTAGTATTGAGAATGAGTTTTTTCATCCAGATACGTGTAAGTCCTTTAAGGTTTTGGGTCACCATGATTGCACGTCCTCCAATATAGTGTATCTGGCAGTATGTAATATCTGCAGTGCATTCTAAGTTGGGAAGACTAATAGAGTTTTACGTGATCGTATTAGAGAACATTTGTATAGTATAAGGAAGAAGTTACTAAATAATGCACTTTCTAAACATGTCAATGAATTAGGCATAGACCACACCTTCAATTTTAGGGTTATTGAATCTATCAACAATAGTGTTAGACAAGGGGATATCAGGACTTACACAGAGTACAGGGAAACCTGTTGGATTATTGTCTTGAGGGGTGATAGGGGTAAAGGTTTAAATGAACGAGCCTCCATCAAACCTGCTTTGAAAAGAAGGAGGCTACATAAATGATTCATCTACTAGTGTTGTTTTTATTTATATTTTTATATATACATGTATATATAATTCCTTATTTATGTTTTATCATTTTGTTATAATAGCTTAAGTATATGTTTTTGTATACATATATATATATATATATATATATATATATATATATATATATATATATGGATATACTACATGAAATAGGTTTTTATCCTTTGCAATTATTTAGAATAGTGCTTATTTACCTTTAAGACACTTTGATTGTTAATTGGTGTTCTAATTGATTTTTTAATTGACTAATGAAACCTATATATACCTTGGTTTGTTCTGATTGTAGATGTTATTAGGTCTGAAGAAGCTCATAGCGAAAGCGCTCACCTCTTGTTATAATAAACCTGAGTTTTTATTCTGGTTTCTGTGTTCCTGTGAGGACTTTTATCAATTGTCTAAGTTGGATTGGATTGGATTGAAGCTGAGAACCATCCTTTTGGATTTTTACTCGGAGGTTTTCCTCGTTTGGCTGCTTTACTTATTACATGGTAGCTCCATACTTGGCTTGTTTCATATATATTTATTTGTTTATTTTTTGTGACTACAGAGCTTTTATCCCTCGGTTTACTGACTATTTTGACTTTCGTTACAATCATAATAATAATAATAGCAATAAGCATAATAAAGTTCAACAAACTGCTTCCCCATCTTGAAAGCAAATTGGTTAGTCAAGCCCGTTGTGAACTAGCCACTTCTTTAGTATCTGACAGTTCAGCCTCTTTTTGGATGATTTCCAAATAACTATGTATTGCGTGTTCTTTATCAGAAATAAATGAGAGGCACTCATTGTGCAGGACCGCGCATGTACCTCTCTTTGACACAAGTATGAAATCAAGTGCCATTCGATTTTGGAGTACTACTGTAAGCATGGCACTCAGCTGTACAGTAGTTATATTAACAGTTTCACATGTTGCATTGCGTAACACTTCTAATAGATTAGAGAGCTTTTTCAGCTCCCAAATTGATTTTACAGTCATATAAGCAGGTAATATACCAGCCCCAGAAATATCATCATCACCAAGGTCCATATGAGAAAGTCCTTTAAAAGCTGCTTGTTCTAAATCATGATGATAAATCTACAAACCTTTCCAATTAGATTTTTTTACAGTCTGAGCATTTCTGATATTATGAATTTTACCACTGGGCAGGGCATCTACATGTTGAATGGCTGGAAGAACTCTCCCAATATAACAATATCCCAACCAGTTTGCTGGCAGCCAGAGGTATTCTAGACTGCCACAAATAAAATAAAAGTCTTTCAGCATTACCATACACTTTACTGCACTTCCAGTATACATTTTCTGAGATTCGGGTAGGGGTGTGACTGGCAACCTCATAGGGCATCCCATGAGGATTTCATGAGGGGAGAACTTTCTAGGTGCACTGGTTGCACTGTAGATAGTAAATAAAACTAAGGGCAAGGCCTCTGGCCAGTTTAGACCCATTTCTGCAGTAGATTTTGTTAACTTAGTTTTCAAAGTTTGATTCATTCTTTCTACCATGCCTGAAGCATGAGGTCTGTGGGGACAGTGATACTGCATCTGAATATTTAGAACTTTACAAATTTGTTGAATAATCTGACTCATAAAATGAGTACCTCTGTCTGACTGAATACAACATGGTACCCCAAAACAAGGTATACACTCTTACAAAATCTTCTTGGCCACTGAGCCCACATCATTTTTGATGCATGGGTATGTTTCTACCAAAGCAGAGAAAACATCAGTCAAAACTAGTACATATTTAAACCTTGTACACACTGGTAATTCTATGAAGTCACACTGTATACAACAAAAAAGTCCCCACAGCTTTTTAATTTTCTATGTGGGAACAGTCATAAATTTAGAAACGTTAAATTGAAGGCATATAATTACATGTTTGTACAAGATGCTGAACACCTTCTGAAGTGAAAGGGGCACACCAGTCAGTCAAAATATGTGTTATAAAAGCATTTTTTCCCAGATGGGAAGACAAATGGTAAGCCCATGCCAAATGCAGTAAAAGAGTCTGTGATGCTACTAACCTTCCATCTGGATGGCTCCAAAGTGAGTCTAGGGAATGACAGTAATCGTCACATCTCCACCTCACCCGTTCAGAGTCATCAGCTTGGTTCTGAAAAGACAACACTTCCTGCAAAGTTATAGGAACATTTTCAATTTGAAGGATCTGCCACATAATGCACGCACTTAGGTCACTCCACAACAGGTACAAATATGACTCTGTCATTGTCCATGGTGTGAATGACCTGAGACATATCTCCCTGGACTACATGAAAAGAGACATAGAGGAGCTCTCAGATCTTGTAGCCCAGGCAGGTATGACCCTAGATCTGAGTAGAATCCTACCGTCACCCAGAATGATACCACAGTACAAGCAGAAAATGATTAACTTCAACAACTGGCTAAGTTTCTGGTGTCATTCTAAGGGGATCCAGTATCTGTCTGCCTGGGATGACATGATCGACAGACCTCGATGCTTTGCCAGAGATGGCCTGCACCTGTCACCCCAGGGATTCTGGATACTGGCCAAGGCTCTTGCCACCCCTATAGTGCCTTTTTTAGGCAATGTCCTGAAGACAAAATTACCATCATAACAGCTACAAGCAAATGAAATCTGAGGGTTATGTTACTCAATGTTAGAAGTCTAACTCTCAGAATGCACTCGCTCGAATCACTCCTTAAAATGGAGAACATCGACATCTGTGCAGAGACCGAGACCTGGTTCAAGGCTCCAGAAAGAACCCCAGCACTACCAGGCTATAATTCATACCACACCTTTTGGCCCCTAAACCTGGACCGAAGCACTAAAGGTGGTGGTGTCTCCATATTCATAAAGGATATGCACACCTCCAGACTAGTGGCCCAACATAACACATCAGAGATACTTCAGGTACAACTAACACTGGGTAAAACTGCAATCCAGGTTGTAGCCTGCTATACATCCCCCACCATGTCCCAAGACTCCCACTCCACATTCTTAAACACACTGCAAAATATTAGGGTACAACCCAATACCCTTATACTGTCAGACTTTAACTACCCCTCCATTAACTGGGAAAATTACTCCTGTACCAATACACTTGCTCAACTTTTTCTGGAATTCATTAATTACAATGCCTTGGACCAACTCATTCTTACCCCCACCAGGGGTAGAAACATTCTTGACCTGGTCATTACTAACATGGGTGACCGTTGCTCTACACCAGCAATCAACTCCTCCCAGGTCAGATCTGACCACAAGCTAATCACCATGGATATCCACATCCCACCCTCAGCCCCCTCAGAAAAGAAACCACTGTAAAAAACTTCTCCAAAGCCAATTTTGGACTTCTAAAAAACAGAGGTGGCTAACTTCATGACACCCATGCAAATGGAAACTAGGTGCATGACTGAATCATACACCAATGCACTGTATGAGCACATACACAAGTGCATGGAATGGGCCATACCAAACAGAGCCAAGATGCTCTCCTCCAAAAAAAGGAAGCCAGTCTGGTGGTCCCCCACCATAAACAAACTCTACAACAGAAGGAAAAACTGTTGCAGAAAAGGGTGAAGTCAGAAGACTGGAAAAACTCCCTTGTCAGCCTCAGCAAAAAAACTGAGATCCATCGTCAAATCCTCTAAAGCTAGCTATGAAAACAAAATTGCTGCAGATTCTAAAAACAACCACAAGGCAGTCTATAGTTATGTCAAGAATCTACATGGCAGTACTCAGATCTGCTCTGAGTTACAGCACAATGGCAATACATATACAGAAACAACTGATATTGCCAAAACATTGTCCGACAGGTTTAGTGCAAACTTTACCCCCCTTTCACCCTATAAAGGGCCTATCACAATACCTGAGGAATGCCAAATCCCTAGTATCATGGCTACACAGGTAAAAACTGCAATGTCCAAAGCCAAGAATACAGCTCCCATGGGACCTGATAATATCCCTGGCTGTATTCTACATGAATTACAAAGTGAATTGGCACCACACCTGAGTACCCTGTTCAATCATAGCCTCATTTCAGGCTTTGTTCTTACCAAATGGTGCACTGCTATGGTCATCCCACTCCACAAAGGGGGAGTGACTACACATCCTAGGAACTTCTGCCCCATTAGCCTGATGAGTCTGATATGTAAGGCTATGGAGCGCATCATCATGGGCCTTAAAAATAAAGATATAGAGAATCTCCAAACTCTGGACTCCATGCAATTTGGGTTTGTGAAAGGTAGATCATGCCTGCTCAACCTGATAGACTTCTTCAAGTTTATCACTAGAGCTGTGGCTGAGGGCCTGGTAGTTCACATAGTCTACCGAGATCTTGCCAAGGCCTTTGACACCATTCCTCGCTCAGGAATCATGGATAGACTCACTAAACTAGACATAAACCCCTATGTCATAAGATGGGTTGCCAACTGGCTCACTGATATAACCCACACTGTGAAAGTAGCAGACACCAAATTTGGCTACTGACCAGTTACAAGTGGTGTCCAACAGGGATCGGTCCTAGGTCCTCTCCTGTTTGGCATCTACTTCTCTGAAGTTCAAGCCAACACAAAGGGACTCTGGCTGACCAAGTTCACAGATGATTGCAAACTGGGAGCCATTATTGATTCTCCAACTGATGTAGACATTCTACAAAAAGACCTCACTGACACCAATGACTGGTGCCAGAACCATGGCCTTAAGCTCAATGCCAAAACGTGCATTGTCATTCCCTTTGGGAAAAATTTGGTGCCCATAAACTACCACATAGGTGGTAGTCGACTAAGCACTGAAGGTGTGATAAGAGACCTGGGGACACAGGTTGACACCAACCTCTCCTTTGATAACCATATTGCCACTGTAGTCAGAAATTCCTTCTATGTGGCACATCTCAATACAAAAGGTTTCTCATCCAGGAAGAAAGAGGTCATAATCTCTCTCTACTCATCCCTCATTAGACATATTATAGAATACAATGCCTCATTTGGTATGTAATCCTAATAGGGCTCAACGACTAGAAAAACAATTGCAAGTGTGTATCATGTCCAGGATATTACATAGGAAAAACTGAACGTAGGTTTAAGAATTACTAAAGCATATATTTATTTATTTAAAATATTTATTATATTATATATGCAAGAATTTTTTAACATACACTATTTATTAATTATTAGTATTTTTAAACAAATTTTAAATTATTTATTCAGATTCACAATTTTGTGTTCATGATAGAAGCTTCATATGGGAAGTGGTTCATCTCTGTCCTTAGGCACATTATATATTAAAAGAGTATTATAAAAAGAGTATTTTAAGAAGTGTCAAACATTAATATAGTTATTGTCATTTAAATGTATATAGGAAGAATTAGTATTGATTTTTTTATGAATCTTTTATGACATTTTATTAAATACATACAAATATATAATTCCTTATATATACTTTTAAGTATACTTTTTACATTTGGTCAGTACTAAAAGGGAGGTTAGTTGATGTATGCAATGTGTTATGCTAGCAGATCTAATAAGTATTATTTTATAGCAAGAATATTTATTTAATTAATTAATAATTTTACTTTATGTATTAAAGTAAGTGTTGATCTCTTTAAGAATGTAGTATGAATTGGCGCCAAATTGTGTTTAAATACAATGGAATTTATTAGTTAATTGATTCTGATGAAGTCCATGTTATGTGGATGAAAGCGCTTGATCCATTTATGTGTGTTTGACGTACAAATAAAATAATTTTTTTGGATATTGTCCGATGTGCGTTGTGGATTGTTACAGCTTCTAAGAATAAGGAAGGACGCATTATTGCTGCCTGTGACTGGATACTTTTGCAATCATTTGGTATGTACCTCACTAGACACCTACAACAACTGGAAAGGCCACAAAAATACCTCACTAAGAAGATCTTAGACCTTAGACACATGGCCTGTATGGACAGACTCAAAAAACTCCAGCTATAATCTGTCTCTTATCGCCTACTTAGAGGCGATCTCTGCTTGACCTACAAAGCCATGTCTGACCCAGAGCTGTTAGATATGCTACACCTAAAGAAATCCAAAATCCCTCCATGCCACATGCTCCAGGGACCTAAACCTCATTACCACAATAAACAGAACATGCTGGAGAGACAGGTTCCTAACCCAGAGACTTCCCATACTCTGGAACAAACTTCCCATTCATATCAAGCAGAGCATGTCACTGGCCCTCTTTAAGAGAAATCTTGACGAGTGGATGGGCAATAGGAAGTTCACCCCGGGGATCATTTCATGGCCTTGCTTGACAGGGGCACTGGGAACTAACTTTGGGCAGCATGATGCCAGGGAATCTTCTTTGGCTAGGCTTATATAGGCTCCAGGGCCATTAGCCTAGTACACACCTATGAACCTATGAACCTTAGAGGCGGCAAAAAAGAAGGCTGAACAGGGTTTAATAAATTAGTCTGCCTTGCTGTTCTATCAGCAAAGGTATTTCCTACTGATTCAAATTAAGTATCTGACTTATGAGTGGCACATTTGGCAACAGCTATTTCCTTTGGGAGAAGCAGGGCATCTAGTAATTCATTTACACAGACTCCATTTTTAATTTTTAATTTTTCTCCCTGCAGAGGTCAAATAACCTCTTTCTGTACAAAGATTCCCAAAATCATGAACCACTGCACAGGCATATTTTGAAACACTGTATGCAATAACTTGCAGGCTTCAGTAATAGCTACTAATTCAGCTACTTGAGCTGAAACATTTCCCTGTAATTGTCCGGTCAATAATACTTGATCAATACCACAGACCACAAAAGTGGCTGTCAATTGTCCATCTTCCCTTCTGATGCACAATCCATCGATGAAAAAAATTTAAGTCAGGGTTCTGCAGGGGAGTATCTTTGAAATCAGGCCTGGGAGGAAGCACATTGTTAACAAAAACACAATCATGAAGTTCACCTTCATCAGCAGTAGGGATAAGAGAGGCTGGAGTCAAGGGAGGGCATCTAATAATTTGCAAAGGATTATTAGGTAGAGCTAGCTCATATTTGGAAAGTCTAGAGGCAGAAAGATACTGTGTTTTTGTGTTTAATAACAAAGTATTAACAGCATGTGGAACTGCAACAAAAGTATCATGACCCCTGCCATATCAACTAACTGGGCAGTTGCAGCCGCAGCTGTAAGGCAAGAGGGAAGTGCGGCTGCCACTGGAACAAATTTCTACTATAATAAGCAACTGGTCTAAAACCATCACTTCTTTTCTGAGCTAATAATCCTAATGCTACCTTATTGTATTCACAACAGAAAAGAAAGAACGCTTTAGAATAGGCTGATTGTCCTAATGCTGGAGGATTTGAGAGAAGTGATTTTAAGTGAGTAAAAACATGTTCATGGCATGGTTGTCATGGAAGGGGCTCAAGATGTCTTTTTTCAATAGTTCTAGTAAAGGTTTAATTATTTCAGCATAGCTGAATATCCACTGTCTACAAGAGCCTGCTAAACCAAGAAATTCTTTTAAGGTATTTATGTAGTTGGTCTTGGTGCTATCTGTATAGTTGCAATGTGAGACTGCAAAATGTGTCGTGCATTTTCAGAGATTAGATGTCATAAATACTGGACTTGCGGTTGCCAAAACTGAAGCTTAGATAGTTTACTTTAAATCCTAACTCAGCTAGTTTAGTTAACATAAAAACAGTATCAGTTTGAAAGTCAGCAAAAGAATTAGATGGTATGAGAAATCATCTATGTACTGCACTAAGGCAGACCTACAAGGTAACTGTATTTTATCTAGCTGCTTTTTCATGCTTTTTCATTTATCTTGAAAATAAGGTGGGTGATTCTACATATCCTTTGGGTAAATGTGTCCATGTATATTGCAGTCCTCTGTATGCAAATGCAAACAAATACTGACTATTATTGTGTATTGGGATAGAAAAGAAAGCTGAAGAAATATCAATAACTGAAATGATGGTAGCAGAAGGGGGGATTGAGCTAAGAATAGTTTCTGGGTTAGGTACTATGGGAAAAGCAGGCAGAACTACTGCATTCATAGCTCTCAAATCTTGGACAAATCAAGAAGTGTCTTTGCCAGGTTTCATTACTGGCAAAATAGGTGTATTACAAGGACTCCTGGTAGGAATAATTATGGCTTGTTGCAGTAATGTTTAAATAACTGGTTCAATTCCTGCTTCTGATCCTGCATAACAAGGATATTGTGCTACCATTTTGTTTTAGCTTAGATTCTAAATATATAGATATTGGTTCAGTAATTCAGACTATCTCTTTGTTTTTTTGAAAATAATATTAGTTTTTATAAATTTGTAACTCTTGATATTGACTCCTTGTTTACTGTTATACCAAATGATTATAGACTAGAAGCAGTGAGAAAACACCCATCAAAATATGCACCACTTCAAACTATGGAAATTTCAAGTATTTGCGAACTGCTTATAGTTTCATAGTTTCATAGTATAGTACTAGGCTATCTGCCCTGGGGCATTTGTAAGCCTAGCCATAGTGATGTAGCTTTTGCCACCCCATGAAATGGTACAAAAAATGTACAGAATAAATTTAGAATACTGTGCCTCTGTCTAGTAGTGACACAATGAAGGTCCCCTTATATAATAGAATTAGTTTACTGTGCCTCTGTCTAGCAGTGACACAGATGTGACCCCTGGGGTAAACTTACGATCTCCCATCCACTCATCAAGATTTCTCTTGAAGAGAGTCAGTGAGGGGCTCTGCCTAATACGAACTGGGATCTTGTTCCAAAGCATGGGAAGCCTCTGGGTTATGAATCTATCCCTCCAGCATGTCCTATTCATACTTGTGCCGAGTTTTAAGTCTTTAGCTCTCGTGGTCCTGATGGATTTGGATTTTTTGAGGTGGAGCATGTCCATCAGATCCTGATTGGACATGGCCTTGTACGTCAGGCAGAAATCACCTCTGAGCAGGCGGTATGCTACTGAATAGAGCTAAAGTTTCTTTAGTCTGGCAGAATAAGACATATGTTGGAGACCCTTGATCCTCTTGGTGAGGTACTTTTGTGGTCTCTCCAGCTGTTGCAAATGCCGGGTGAGGTACATACCAAATGGGGCATTGTACTCAATCATGGGTCTGATGAGGGAGGAATATAGGGGTACAATGACATCCTTGGATCTGGATGTGAATCCCTTCATGATGAGGTGTGCAAGGTAGAATGTTTTTCTAACCACTTTGGCAACGTGGGTGTCAGAGGAGAGGTCGCTGTCGACTTGGGTCCCTAGGTCTCCGATTACTTTTTCCGTACTCAGTGGGTTGCTGTCTATGTGATAATTTGTGGGTACTTTGTTTTTCCCAAAGGGGATGACTATACATTTTTTGGCATTTAGTTTAAGGCCGTGAGTCCGGCACCAGTTGTCCGTTTCTGTGAGGCCTTTTTGTAGGATGTATGTGTCTGCTGGTGTATCGACTATGGCGCCTAGTTTGCAGTCATCTGTGAACTTTGTCAGCCACAGCCCTCCCATGTTTGCTTTAACATCTGAGAAATAAATGCCGAACAAGAGGGGTCCCAGGACAGATCCCTGTGGGACACCACTTGTGACTGGCTTTGAGTCTGACATTGCTCCAGCGATTTTAACTTTATGGGTTCTGTCCTTTAGCCAGTTTGCAACCCATCTAGTAACATAAGGGTTTACTTTTAAGCTGTTGAGCTTATCTATGATGCCTGAGTGGGGTATTGTGTCTAAATTTAATCAATAATATCAAAGAATATAATACCTTTCTCTTTCAGAATTTATACCATCTGCAACTTAAAGGTGTAGCAACGGGTGTGCTCATTGTTAATACCTATGCAAATTCAGTGTTATCCATATTGGAAGATGAACTGGTCTTTAATATGGAAAATCTATGTAGGAATGCTTTGTTGTTTTATAAGAGATTTGTGGATGATATTTTTATGTTATGGGGTGGAACAGATCAAGCTTTGGATTAATTTTTGAGATATTTAACCTATATGACGTTTGAATTTTAAGAAAAACCTGTCAATGAAAAATATTTATTTTCTGGACATAGAAGTTATTAGGGAAGAAAATAAAAATATAACAACTTCATTATACAAGAAATTTAGAAATCAGGTATGCATCCACCTTTTTTACTTCAGAACATAATAAAAATCAGATGTATAGATGTTCTAGCTTAAACATTAAGACTGAATCCTTCAAGAAACAAATTGATAAAATGAGTCTAGATTTTGAAGCAAAGGGTTTTAATATTCATAATATAAATAGTGTAAAAGAATGTATCACTCAACAATCTGATAGTGTTGCTAAACCAATTTTTAATATTTACCATGGCACAAATAAGAATATTAGGTTTCAGAAGAATCAAAATAAGAATAATTCTATGAGTGACATAAGGGTAGTAATATGGTATAATCTACAAACACGAGCTATTGAAAATGTAATTAAAAATAATCACTATATTTTAAAACATATAGATGGTCTTAGTGAGAAATTAGCTGACAACCCTGCATTTACATATAAAAAGGGGTAAGAATTTGAAACAGATACTATGCTATAAAGAGATTAATTTTAAACAACATATTAAAAATATAAAAGTGAATGGCATTAGACCATGCTAGAATTGTCACTTCTATCAGTATATTTATAGAAATGACTCCTATATGCACCCAAATATATTAAATGTCTATTTACCCCCCCTTGTTAATTGTGACACAAAAATATAGTGTATATTGCTATGTGTCTTACATGTAATGCCTTCTATTTTGGTAAATGTAATAGGAAATTAAAAGAATGTATTGGTGAACATTTGTCTAACAAAATGTAAAATATTCACTAATGCACTGTATAAACATGTCCTTTTTTTAGCAATAAGCATCTTTATTAAAGTATCACTTATGACATAGGCAATCATACATTTATATAAATGAAAACAAACCATATTGAAACAGCCCCATTTGCAAGTATTTTACATTACAGACTCTATTGACATAATTTTAGTTGCAAACATTATACTTTACTTATAATCTACCCAATCATTGTAAGTCAAACATTACATAGCTCATTTAAATACTGCCTTTTTCTAAACCTCATTCTTCTCCTGTATGTATTGTTCCCACAGTTCCCAATTTTTTCCTTTGCAATTTGCTCTTACTGTTTTCTAAAGATCCCAATTTCAGTTGTTTTGCCTCTGTTACTATATTCACTATTTCTAGTACAGTTGGTTTAGACTTTGATTTCTATTTTCTAGTAATTACTTTTTTGGTAGCGACCATAATTAGAGTCAGCAAGGCCTTACTATGTCAGGCAATTCTGATTCTGTATCATAGCTCAGAGAACTAATTTCCCTAGTTACACCAATTTTCTCATCCAGTGTAGACTACAGGGAATATTTAAAGTCTGTCAACAAATTATTAACAGTGGAGAAAGATATTGTGAATGAAAAGTCTTAATACAGTTTAAAAAATCCCAAGAATCCTGAAAATATGAGGGTAATTTTTGAACCAAAGTATTAAAAACAGTATCCAAAAATATAGCAATATCATCTGTAATTCCACCATTTCTTGAAATGTATTATTAAACACAACAATGACTTGTTAGTTGAACTCCAGGTCAAACTGGTGCATTTGGATAATGAAATTAAAAATATTTTAACTAGTTCTTGTGAATTCAGATTTCAATATGAATGTATGTTGATCGGAGTGGATCTTTATGAAATAATTGTTATAACACATACATTGGAAGAGCTTGAACCTGATATAACAGCTTGTAATACTAATGCAGCTTATTCATTGGACTTTAATTACAAAATAAATCACAACATTTCAATAAAATATTAGTTAATAACAACTGTCACCAGCTGCAGCCCTTTAATTCTAGTCAATGTCAAGAAAAGGCACTCAAACAATCGGGTTATGGGCAACTGAGTCTATAAATAAGGCTAGTAATGACGGTTTCCATTCCTTGGAACAGAACGCCAAGGGAAACACGTACAATAGTTATTTCAGCAATTATGAAGTTGACTTTCCAAAACCATCCTTGGATAGGTCTATGGGCGATTTGTCTCATGTTGGTAATTTGGAACAAAAGGAGCAGTGACAAAACACCAACAGAAAAAAACTCCAATGAACAAACAACAGTGGAAGCCCTGGTTCGAGGAAGAGGTCGGAACAAGGTGAAGGAGAAATGAACAATCATGGTAGTGTTACAGACATTAGAGACTCAAAAGTTTTTAAGTACTTTTAATTTAAATGAACATCATTTAAAAATTCTTAAGCTAGGGTTGAATTTCATGCATAACCACAGGTCAAATCTTATGCGTACTATTTTACAACTTAAGCTTTATACAAGGAAACTTAATTTGTCTTATATATTAAAAGATGCTATGTGTCTTACATGTAACACCTTCTATTTTGGTAAATGTAATAGGAAATTAAAAGAATGTATTGGTGAACATTTGTCTAACATAAAATGTAAAAATTATTAACAACAGTTTGACTAAACCTTCAACTTTTAACCCACCTCTGCATTTTACTATAAAATATTTTGAAGCTTTTTGTGAGAGGGACATAAGGTGTCTTTTGAATAGTAAAGCAGTTAAACCATATTATAATTTGACAGATCTAGAATGCAAAGCACTTCATGAATTAAGTAAATAGAGCAGTTTAAGATTTATGAAAACAGACAAGTGGGGTGGTTTGGTGGTGATGGACATGGAAAATTACTACAAAGCGATTGAGGAGATGCTTAGTAATGAAGAAGAATATCAAGAAATCTCTGTATTTGAGATCCAAGCAAACTATGGGTCTATTAACACTATATTATATGACCTGTTAATGAATGGCTAAATAGATACTAAGCTGTATAATTTCTTTCAGCTAGATAAACCACATATTGGATTTCTTTTTAAAATACCTAAAATACACAAAAATCCAGTCCACCCTCCATTAATGCCTATTGTTTCTGCTAGTGGTGGAATCACAGAGGGCATTTCTATATTTTGGGATGCTGTTTTTAACCCATTGGTTCAAAAATTACCCTTGTATTTTCAGTATTTTTGGGATTATTTAAACAGTATTAAGACTTTTCATTCACCATATCTTTCTCCCATCATTAATAATTTATTTATTGTTACAGTGGCTGTTGTATCATTATATTTTGACTGTACATGTTAGATGTTATTTGAGCAATTACACACAAGCAGGCGGTTCTATACAATTATATTGTATTTTGTTGGAAAGTGTTTTGGAAAACAATTTTTTCTTTTTTCATGATAAGTATTATAGACAGAAAAAGGTGCTCCTATGGGTGCTACGTTTTCTCCATCTTATGCCAATCTTGCTCTTGGATGGTGGGGGAGTGAGTTATTCCCTAAAATGCAAGAGTATAATAAGTTAATACTTTATAAAAGGTGTGTGGATGATTTGTTTTTTTTTATTTTTGAAGGAGATTTCAGTAAATTTGATGTTTCAGTTTCTTTGGAACATTTAAATGAAACTTCTATGTTTTTACATTTTACCTTGGGAGATTGTGGTTTTGAGGTTAGTTTTTTGGATATTCAACTAAGTTGAGAACAAGAAAAGAAAACATGTGAAAGTTGTATTCATAGAAAGAATACATTTTCCAATAGTTATCTTCATTTTCATAGTAACCATCCTGGCCACATAAAACATGCTATTCCAAGAGGACAGTGTATTAGAGTTTCACGTATGATCAGTAATGACGAAGTGTTTGAGAAAGAAGTCATTTTTATTACTAGTCTTTTTGTGAATAGAGGTTATAGCTCTTTTTTTTTTTTTTTTTTTACAGAAAACAGCCCAGAAAGTTCATGAAAAGAGACATAGTGAATTTTCACCTATTTTACAAGGGGGGTTGCTAGTAAATGTACGAAATATATGATATCTAATAATAATAATAATAAAAGTATTCCATGTTGTACTTTAGACATGTCTGTTGATACTTTTAGTATCAGACATAATTCAGAAAAAAATGAGAATTATTAATGGAAATAAGGATTTGCTGGAAGTTTTAGGGAACGAGCCATTATTTGTCCATAAAAAGGAGGTCAGTTTTAAGCATTTATTGGAAAAGACTGACACTAAGGTGATCCCATGGTCCACAAATAAAGAAAAAGGGACTTACAAATGTAATGGTTCCTCCATTTGTAAATATATTCATGACAGCCCATACATTTTAATGTCCCATTTATCTTACACTATGACCTTTCAGCACGGATTTCATTGTGCATCCAGGAGGTAATTTATATTAGTTTATGTTCAGGATGTGACTCTTTTTATGTTTTAGGGATAGAATAAAAGAATATTTGTATGCTATTAAATGTCATGATACCAACAATGCTCTGTTTAAGCATTCCATAGTTTGTAAAAGTTTTAAAAAAAAAATTGTTTTGCAGTTTTAGAACAGATCTGTATAGATAAAAGAGGTGGGGAGTTTAAGAATCAGGTGGAAAAGAGAGAGGTAGCATGGCAGATTAAGTTATGTGCTGATTTTCCACCTGGTTTAAATGAACATATTAATATAAAATGTTTTTTAAAAGATAGAAAACTAAATGGTTAAAAACTTTGTTAATAGTGTTGAGTTAATTAATGGCTGATTGTTTGTAATAACTGACAATAGTATTTAAGTGTTTTGTTTTTTACTTCTGTTCATGTTCTGAAGAAGTTATTATGAAGGCGGATATCTAAATAAACTATGCTAACTTGTTTAGTCTATTCTGTGTGCCATTCAAAGTGAAACTTAGGGTATTGTTGATTTATTTGTGTGAAGGGATATAGTATGTGCCAAAGGGAATGATGATGCATTTCTTTGCATGCAGTTTGAGACCATGACTAATGCACCAGTTGTTGGTCTGTGTGAGACTCTCCTAGAGTATATTGACATCCTTTGGGGATTCAACGATTGCACCTAGTTTGCAGTCATCTGCAAGCCTGGTCAGCCACAACCCTTTAGTTTTGATCTGAATTTCTGAGAGGTTTATACCAAACCATAGGGGGCCCAGCACTGACCCCTGTGGCACCCCACTAACAGGTCTGCTGGCTGATGTGGAGTCACCCACTTTGATACTGTATGTCCAGCTTGTGAGCCAATTGGCAACCCATCATACAACAAAGGGGTTTACATACAGTTTGCTATGTTTATCAGTAATGCCTGAATGTGGGATTGTGTTGAAAGCCTTTGCCAAGTTGAGTATGCTGTGTGCACAGATTTGCCATCATCAATGGCCTTGGTCACACTTTCAAAGAAATCCACCAGATTTAACAAGCAAGATCTGCCCTTCACAAAGCTGAATTGGGTAGGATCCAGAGTTTGGAAGTCACCTATGTCTTTATTTACGAGGTCCATAATGATAAATTCCATGGCATTACAGATGTGGCCGGTCAGATGTATGGGTCATTAATTCCCACTGGCCTGTTGCTAGGCCACCTTTGTGGAGGGAATAACTATAGCTGTTCTCCATTCCGCAGGAACAAAGCTTGTGGTTAGGCTATGATTGAAAAGGGTACATAGTGGTGATGCTAGTTCATGTTTTAGTCTGTTTAGATGACAGCCTGGGATGTTGTCTTGTCCCATAGAAGCTGTGTTTTTTGCCTTGGACAGGGCTTTGAGGACCTGCTCTTCAGATATGTAGGGTGGGGGAAGTTTGGGGGAAGGTTTGTTGTAAGTTAGGAAGGGATAGGGGAATGAAATTTTCACTAAACCTACCTGCTAGCAGGTTTGTTATCTCTGTGGGGTCAGTGTGTGTGATACCATTGGCCACTCGTTCTGCACCCTTTAGGTTACATATGTAGCTGTAAAAGGCCTTATTGTTATCCTTGGCTGTACTTGCTAAGTTTCTCTCAAAGGAGTCCTTGGAGGATTTGACAAGGTGCCTTATTTGCCTGTTGAGAATGAGGAGGGTGCTTTTCCATTGTTGTGGCTTGTCTTTGTTTTCTTGGACAGCAACGTTTTGCGTTTATTGCATAGTTTGTTGATGCTGGATGTCCACCATCACAGCTTGTCTTTACTTAGGGCTCTGGCTTTGATTCTTACTGGTACAGCCAAGTTTATACATTTATGCAAGTGATTGTAGAAGGCTTTAGTGTAAGCTTCAGCATATTTACCATTTCCAGTTTGGGATGGGGCTTGGAATGCATTTATACCTTTACCTAGGAAGTTATAGTTTGCCTTGGTGAGGTATTTTAGTCTGACTTCACCCTTTGTGAGTTGTGGTGTTAGTGCCAGCTCAAATGTGACTGATTTGTGGTCAGTTTTAACTAATGAGGGTCCAACAATTGCAGCAATGCACCTGTGTGACATGTTGGTGAGGACAATATCTAGAATGTTTGTTCCTCTTATGGGGGTATAGACAATTTGTTCAAAGGCATTTGAATTAACAAAGTCAAGGAACGTTTATGCCAGTGAGTTAGGACTAGCATAGGTTTCCCACTTGATGGTGAGATAATTGAATCCCTCATAACCAGTGTGTATGCTAAACATTTTTATTGTCTCCAGTTTGGACAAGTAGGCTTCATGAGCATCATGACCCATGGAGGGGGATCTGTAACTGGCTATGACTTGAACAGGGGACCTGGAGTAACTCCATGGAGTTGTCCAGTCTAACTAGATAGAAGGTGAATTTATCTCTATTATAGATTGAAACACCACCTCCTTTGTTTTTCACATGTTCATTTTGCAGTCTACAGGTGTGGAAGGCATTGCAGCCTTGCAAGATGGGGGTACTCTCTGAGGCCTTGTACCAGGTTTCTGTGACTGTGCAGACATCTACATCTTACAGTGATAGCAGTGTTTCCAGGGTGTGCAGTTTTGATTTAAGCTCCTAGCATTTAGCAGCATAACCCTTATTTTGTTTTGCTTGGTTAATTTCATGTCAGTAATGTTGTTTTTGAGACTTTGCCTAAAAAGGCACTATGGGGGAGGCAAGAGCCTTTGTCAGCAGCCAAATTCCAAGAGATGCCATGTGTAAACTGTCTCTGACACAACAGCAAGGTTTGTTGATCATGGCTCTCCAGGCTGAAAGGACAGGATCTCCTTTGAATGACAGCAAAAACTGAGCCAATTATTGACATCAATCATTTTTTGTTTACACTGTGGCATCATTTTAGGTGAGGGTAGTATGCTGCTCAAGGCTAGAGATATACCTGCCTGGGACACATACTCAGAGAGCTCAACTATATCTCTCTTCATATAGTCCAGTGAGGTACATCTCAGTTTATTCACACCAACATGAACTGTGACACAGCCATAATTGTACTTGTTGCTGAGAGACCTGAGTGCATGGGTGATTTGATGAATCCTAGCACTGGACAGGCAGCTGACCGTGACTTTCTTTTTGTCCAGCCTGTTGAGTGAGACAACTGTATGTTTCACTACTGAGTTTCCGATGACAGGAAAACTTGATTTTTGAGTGTTACACCTTATGGGCTTGGTGAGTGAGACACTGGGGTTGCTATGTATCATGGAAACTGTGGGGACTGTGTTAGCTGTAGCAGTCTTGTGTTTTGGAGGTCTCTGGTATTTTGGTAAGTTGTTCGAGAGAACCTGCGCGTATGTGCATTTACATGTTTGATGTGTACAATGTGTATGAGTAGTGGTGCTATCTGCATGTGTAGTGGTGTGTGAGTTGACGACCTTCTCCCTGTTACTGTTTTGAGTGAAGGAGACCATGGATTCTAGATTGTTGGTGTAAATACATCTCTTGCACTCTGTACTAAAGTGTGTTATTAGTAGAGGGCTGTCTGTGTACGTGTCAATTGCTACACTGCCTCAAGAGACCCATGTCAACAAGGTTGGCAGGAGAAGCAAGGGTAGTCCAACTGTCCATAATGCAAGGTTGAAGACAGGACAGTTCATTGAACATTTTACTGATGGTATAAGTGATCAAAAACTCCTTTGATTTTAGAATGCTGGCATCACTTTGTGGGAGGTTGCAGTACAGTGAGGAAAGGGAATTTTTTCTTTCCACACTGCTGTGCAGTCTTGGAATTGATATTCATATATATAAGTAGTAGGGAGTGTGCCTTCACCCCCTGCAAAAAAAAAAAAAGGAAAGGAGTTTTTTCCCCAATATTTTAGGTTTCCATACAAACTTTTTGTTGGTGCGTGGTTCACAGAGTGTGTCATTCATAGCATCATTTGAGCTAAAGACAGAATATCTAAATACAAATGATCTAACATAATGATCTAAGCAAAATTCATTTAATCTACCAGAAATAAAAAAAAATTAAAACAAAAAAAAATAGAAAAAAAATTTGCAGGTGGACCAACCCCTGCCCCATGGTCACACTTCAGTGAAAGAAAGAGAAAAACACTTGAAATATGTTACCAATTTGCACAATTCTGAACACTGTGATAAAGCAATCTACAATATTACTTATAAACCTTTAAGAAAACTCATACCAGTGATAAAAAAATCATAATTTTTTCTTATTATCAGAGTTTTAACTGGTAAAGTGTACTGGGGACTGTCATTACATCTACCATGAAAGATCACTTTTTTAGATCACTTCTGATTAGATAAAGTGATAGTTAGACCACTTGAATGGAACCTTTATATATATGTATTCCTTTACATCAAATGATTGGAATATAGACATTTTAAATGTTGACAGCAAAACATCAACATACGTCTGTGTATGCTGTGAGCATTAACTTTGGAGCACCAAAGCAACAAACATCCCTCCTATTCAAGGAACTTCTTCAGAAATAAAACAGATCTCCACAGAACTCATTTAAAAAATCAAGCAACTGGAATTAATGTCAGAAATGGCATGCTTGAACACTGAACATAAAATAAATACAAAACAGTTACTGAGTTAATAAAGTGTCTATTAATAAAATTCAGCTTGTATTCTAAGAACTGAATTTACAGAATATGTGACATCATTAACATCATCTGTGACTAATTTCCTGTTGCACAATTATTTAAATGAGTTCTGTGGAGGTATATTTTATTTCTAAAGAAGTTCCTTGAACAGGAGGGATAAAACCATCAATAAATTATTAGAAAATCAATGAATTATTAATCTGTGCAGCAGCAGAAGTGTTTTTACCTTATTGCTGTAATCATGCATTTGAAGACTGCTTTTGCTGCTTGATCATAGGATCATAGGTGGTCCCAGGGCCCTTACAAGCCTAGCCAAGTTCAAACCATGTTCCCAAGGGTGTCTGGTTCAAGCAGACACTAAAATCAGCACCTATTGTCCTTGTCCAAAAGTGGAACCCCCAGAGTGAATTACTGGTTACCCATCCAATCATCCAGATTACACTTAAATGGGGACAACAAGGAGCTTTGATTAACATGAATAGGTAGGTTTTTCCAAAAGTGGAGCAACCTCTGTGAGACAAATCTGTCTCTCCAGCAAGTTCTGTTGATGTCACATACCAGGTTAAGGTCATTTGAGGGAGTGACCCATGTGCCATTTGACTTGTGAATGTGCAGCATTTCCATTAAAGTTGGGTCAGAGATTGCTCTATATGCAAGGCACAGGTCGCCTCTCTGCAGTCTATGACACACAATAAAGTGATAATGATTTCAGTCTGTCCACATGAGACAGATCTTGAAGACCCTGAATTTTCTTTGTAAGGATCCTGTGTGGTCTCTCCAAATGCTGAAGGCGTTGGAAATAAACATACCAAAGGGAGCTTTGCATTCTATTATTGGCCTGATGAGGGAAGACTATGGGGGGGTTAAAACCTCTTTTCTTCTGGAGTCAATGCCCTTACTTATGAGATGAGCAATATAAAATGTCCTTCTTACCACTGTGGAGACATGTTGATTGAAGGTATGGTTGCTGCCGACCTGTGTGCCCAGATCTCTCACCACTTTGTGCTTAGGGTATTGATATTGATGTGGTAGTTTACAGGAACATCACCCTTTTCCATAGAGGATGATAATGCATTTTTTTTCCATTTAATTTAATACCATGACTTTGGCACCAGTCATTAGTCTGCATAAGACTTTCTTGCAGGATGTTGACATCACTAGGGGTTTCAATGATCACTCCCAGTTTCCAGTCATCAACAAACTTTGTTAGCACAGTCATTTAGCTTTAGCCTGTACCTAAGAGAAATAGATTCTGAACAGAAGGGGTCGCAGAACCAATCCCTGTGGAGTACCACTGGTTATGGGTCTGCTGGAGGAGGTGGTGTGCCCTATTTTAACCATATGAGTTCTATCAGTGAGTCAGTTTTCAACTCACCTAACACTATATGGGTTGATACCCAGCTGGATGAGTTTATCAATGATGCCTGAGTGGGGAATTGTGTCAAAGGCCTGCTAAGTCTAGGTTGGCCGTATGCACAGATTTGTCCTTCTCTAGTGCTTTGGTGACTGTCTCGAGGAAGTCCACCAAGTTTAACAGGCATGATCTCGCCCTAACAAAGCCAAACTGGGTGGGTTTGAGCATTTGGAAATTTCTAATATCTTTGTTAATAAGGCTGATGATGATTTGTTCCATAACCTTGCAGATAAGGCTGGTCAGGCTAATGGGTCTGTAATTCTCTGAGTCCGTAGATGCACCCCTTTTGTGCAAAGGGATGACAGTAGCTGGTTTCCATTCCACCGGGATGAAGCCAGTGCTGAGGCTGTGATTGAAAAGCGTGCCCAATGGTGATGCTAATTCATGTTTTAACCCATGTAAAACACAGCCTGGGATTGTTGTCTGGTCCCACAGAGGCCGTTTTTGGCCTTGGAGAGGGCATTTAAGACCTGCTTCTCAGTGATACTAGGTGGGGGACAGGTGTTAAGGATGCTTTGGGGTATATGTGGCAGGGACAGGGAAGTGAAGTTTTCACTGAACCTAGATCCACAGGTTCTGTATATGTAGTACCATCAACTATGAGTTCAGCGCAAATCTAGGCCTTACCTTTGAGGTTACGGTTATAACCGAAGAATGCCTTATAGTTATCCTTAGTTAGGGAAGCTAATTTGGATTCATAGTTAGCTCTGGAGGACTTTGCTAGGAGTCTTATTTCATTGTTAAAGTTGAGGAAGGAGTGTTTTCAGTTTTGAGACTGTTCCATTCTACTCTTAGACAGCAATTTCTTCCTCCTATTGTATAACCTATTAATGGCAGTTGTCCACCAGGCAGGTTTGTTGTTCCTTAAAGATCTTGCTTTGGTTCTATCAGGTACAGCAGAGTCAATACAATTGTACAGGTGCTCGTATAAAGCATTGGTGTATAACTCAGCATAGGTGTCTGTTCCATCAGTGGGGGGAGGGTCTATGAAGCTATATATGCTGTCACGTAAGAGGTTGTAATTGGCCTTGGAGAAGTTTTTTAGTCTAGCTGTTGCTAATGGGGGGAGTCTTGTGTTATAGCTAATTCTAGCATGACTGATTTGTAGTCAGATCTCACCAGGGATGGACACAAACGGGGGGGGGGGTTGCAGCTGTCCCCCATGTTGGTGAGCACCCACGGCCGGCCTTAGGCATAGGCGAACTAGTCGACTGCCTAGGGCACTATACAGGCCGGCCTAGTAAAGGGCGAAGTTTGTGTTCATTTATTTATTTATTTATTTATTTATTTTAAATAATTTACTTTTCTTATTATGCGAACGCATAATATGAAAGTACATTAATTAAAATGAATAAATAAACCATAGGGCGCCGCACACCAGATGACGGGGAGTGGCGAGTACCCTCCCACTTTTATACGTACAGCGTGGCCAGGAGGCTTAAAAAAAAAAAAAAAAATCTTGTTCCACCCAGTACCTTTAAGAAGTACATGCGCGTCATACGCATGCACACCGACACACGACACTGATGTAAAGACGTTCTATGGTGGCGCACAAAAATTAAACAAGCACTTTAAGAGAGGGATTAATTCCGTGTGTATGTGTGTGGGCATTTTGTTTAAAAAGAAGGTAAGTGTATTTGTGTGTGTGTTTGTGTAGTTTAAACTGGGTTTCTGTATATGAGAGAAAGTATGTGTGTATGAATGTGTATGGAATTTGCAAGCACTGGTATGGGAATCTTCTATTTTTTCCTGGTATATTTTTTGTAAATATTTGATGGAGTTGGAAGATTTGTTTTAAAATGCATATTGGTTATTTTGTGTGTTTCTTCATGTTTAATAAGTTTATTGATTGCGGGTAAAAGTACATTTTTTATGGCATATGTAGGCCTTGGTTTCTACAAAGCATGGAAGATAGTATGATCTTTACTATTATCCTTTTGTACATGTAATTTATTTCTCTTGGAAAAGCAGATGCTTAGATGTGCAAGTATGCACGATAACTGAATTTTATACTTGCACGCACGTTTGCAGTATTAACACTCCCCTTTCCCTTCCAGAGAGCAGGCGGTAGTGTTCACATGTGTGTTCCTATGGCATTTTTTTTCTTGATACTGCCGTGATTAGCTTTATGTTATTGAATGTGGGCATTTACTTGAAATATGTGCACACTGCATTGGTAGTATAAGGAGATGAATTCTAACAAGAGAGTATGTAAATAGGATATCTGTTGTGCTGTGTTTCGATTGAGGAATAGTTTGCCTTCTCTAGATTTCTATGGCTTTTGGGGTAGCAGTGCATATTATTATTTTAATTACAGGGTTCTGTGATTAGTTGTAGGATATGTGTCTGTATTGAGTGCATTTTGTGAACTGATTGTATGCTCTCTCTGGACGTAAAATATAAAGATTTCACTGCACTGCAAAACAATTGCGCTGTATCAGAACAAAACACACACAAAGCCATATCATCTGAGTGTATTATCCTAGATCAGGCGTTTTTTGAATGGTGCCACAGTCAGACACCTTTATGGATGTGTGCAGTAGGATCACTGTTTAATAATTTTTACAATTGGTTATCCTTTTTGTGAACCGTAGTAACCCGCTTTATGCAGTAGTAACTCATTGTCTAATTTAATTTATGTCTTAATGTTTTGGCACTTTTCAGTATTTTTGTGTGAGAACTGGATCTTGACATTGCTTTGTCTGCATTGTATTTTTTTCTCTTCTTTTTGTACCACCTGTTGCAACTACAAGAAAGACACAGTCAAGCTGGAGTCTAAACTGAGTAATACTTTATATATTTTGTAGTGGAGGCCCATGGGGTATGTGCAAGTTACCTCTTAAGGAGACACTAGTGTTTCAACTAAAAGTATATAAGTATGTTCGGGCCAATAAATCAAAACTTCCCACTGACAGGGTGCAAAGCATTGACTTTTAAGCTCTGTGTTTGTAATAAAGTGTAGTCAGACAATTTAATGCCCTGACCAGGTCAGAATCCTGGCATGTCTACAGCTAATGGGGCTTGGTTTTATTTACTTGAATGTACTCAAACTGACTTAATTCAATGGGAATTCACTGGTCATGTACTAAAACACTTATATGTCCTTAAGAGGCCATTTGCAAATGTCTCATGGGCCTCCACTATAGCACAGGTTTAAGGTATAGTGGAGACTAGCTTGGCTAGGTTATTTGTGATTGTTTTGGGGTGAATGATGGTTAAAATTATGCACAAATATGTCACAACCACCTTGATAATTAATATTGGTAAATTTACAAGATGGGCAGCCCACTAATGTTCATCCTTCTGTAACCTATAACAGTGTATTATCCTTTCAAAAGGTGTCATTTGCACATAGGTTTACTGTCCTGCATCCATTACGTATGAAGAGAAGTGGCAGAGCATGTTACTGCTGGAGTCTATAGCTAAGAGTAATTGTTTACCTCCCTGGACTACATGAAAAGAGATATGGAGGAGCTGTCCGATCTTGTAGCCCAGGCAGGTATGACCCTAACCCTGAGTAGCATCCTGCCATCACCCAGAATGATACCACAGTACAAGGACAAAATGATTGACTTCAATATTTGGCTAAGCTTCTGGTGTCACTCTAAGGGGATCCAGTATCTGTCTGCCTAGGATGACATGATTGACAGACCACGATGCTTTGTCAGAGATGGCCTGCACCTGCCGCCCTTGGGATTCCGGATACTGGCTCTTGCCACCCCTATAGTGCCTTTTTTAGTCAAGGTTCAAATGACAAATTTACCACCATAACAGGTACAAGCAAGCAAAATCTGAGGGTAATGCTACTCAATGCTAGAAGTCCAAACCTCAAAATGCACTCACTTGAGGTACTCCTTAAAATGGAGAACATTGACATCTGTGCAGTGACTGGTTCAAGGCTCCAGAGAGCACCCCTGCATTACCAGGCTATAATTCATACCACAACTTTCAGCCACCTAACCTGGACCGAAACACTAAAGGTGGAGGCATGTCCATATTCATTTAGGATATCCACACCTCCAGGCTAGTTGCTCAGCATAAGGCATCCGAGATTATCCAAGTGCAACTAAGTCTGGGCAAGACTGCAATCCAAACTGTAGCTTGCTACAGATCCCCCACACCTTGCCCCAGGATTCCCACTCCTCATTTCTTGATACACTGGAAAATATTAGGGTACAACTTAACACCCTAATAATGGGCGATTTTAACTACCCCACCATTAACTGGGAAAACTACTCATGTACCAACTCTTTTGCTCAACGTTTTCTGGAATTCATAAATTCCAATGCCTTCGATCAACTTATCCACACCCCCACCAGGGGCAGCAATATCCTTGACCTGGTCATCCGACCACAAGCTAATCACCCTAGACATCCACACCCCCCCCCCATTAGGCAAACCACCATAAAAAATTTCTCCAAAGCCAACTTCACTCTTCTTAAGACAGAAGTGGCAAACTTCACGACACCCATGCAGACGGACAATAGAGGTACAAGTGCTGAATCCTACACAAATGCACTTTATAAGCAATTACATGAGCGCATGGATCATGCGATCCCTAACAGAACCAAGATGCTGCCCTCCAAAAAAAAGAAGTGAATCTGG
Organism: Protopterus annectens; assembly: GCF_019279795.1. Classification (NCBI taxonomy): domain Eukaryota; kingdom Metazoa; phylum Chordata; order Ceratodontiformes; family Protopteridae; genus Protopterus; species Protopterus annectens. The sequence continues at coordinate 706,891,762 of NC_056739.1, read as the reverse complement.
TGGTCCCCTGCCATAAACAAACTCTACAACAGAAGAAATAAACTGCTGCAAAAAAGAGTAAAATCCCATGATTGGATGAACTCCCTGGTCAGCCTCAGTAAGAAGCTGAGATCCCACATAAAATCCTCCAAAGCTAGTTACGGAAACAAAATTGTCACTGTTTCTAAAGACTACCACAAAGCATTCTATAGTTATGTCAAGAATCTCAAGGTAACACTCAGATCTGCTCTGAGTTACAGTGCAATGGCACTAAATATACAGAAACAACTGATTGCCAACATCCTGGCAGATAGGTTCAGTGCTAACTTTACCCCCTAAAGGGCTGCAGTTTAACTACATTACAAGGTATCTTGTTCTTCCTATGCATTTAAATAATTTAAGAAAATGACTGGAGTGGCTTTCTTGGGGAATGACCCAGTGGATGTGGCTCAAATAGGGGTGTTTCATGAGTGTGGTGTGGGTGGGGCTTAAGGGGCGCCGGAGCATTACTTCGCCTAGGGCACCATTTTGGCTAAGGCTGGCCTTGTGAGCACCAGATTCAGGATGTTTGAGCCCTTTATGGGTGTGTCAACCATCCTGTCCAGGGCATTGGCATTAACAAAGTCCAAGAACCTTTGGGCAAGTGAGTTAGAACACGTATAATTTACCCAGTTGATGGCTGGGTATTTAAAGTCACCCAAAACCAGGATGTTTGGTTGTATCTTGATTGACTGAAGTAGATCCAAGTAGACTGAGTGGGTGTTCTGATTCATGAAGGGGGTCCTATAGCTGGCAATGACCTGAAGTGGGGTACTTCCTACAGTCAACTGCACATGATTGATGGTGAGCTGCTGATCACAACATCAATTATTAAAGACCAACAGGGTCTTCACATGTGTCTTTTGTGCAGTTACTTCGCACTTGTGTTTTTTTGTGCAGTCACTTTCTCCAGTTGCCAGCCTTACCCACACACACAGCACTCTATAGTTCACACATTTGTGAATCTTGGAGGCTGGGGGAATTCACACGCATTAAGTACTCTAGTCCTGAACTCTTGCAGGCATGCAGTAGTGTAAGCAGTTATTCACAAGTGTAATGTGACTTTTGTAAATTTTGTAGTCTCTGGTATGTGGTGCCTTAATGTCTACAGCCTGTACCTTCATTTACATTTTACCTGGGTGTCATACATTGCATTCTGTTACTACTGTGAGTTAAATGATTCTCGAGCACTGATCAATAACTAAAGCACCTTCAGGATAATCATGCTATATCTATCACACAATATTCTGATCTGGAGAAATGTGTTCAGAGTATATTGAGAATAAATGTAGCGTCAGATGAAAATAACCATATGACAGTTTAATTAAATCTGCCAAGGACTACATAAGTTCATCAACATTTTGTTTTCCCAGGAAATGTCTGCCTTTGTCAGTTGATGCTAAAGGATCTCAGCTGGTGATACAAATATTGAGCAATAAAAATGTTCATTCTGCAGAATAAGCAAGCAATTCTATCAAACCAACACCCTAGATAGCGAACACTATTCATAACCTCTGGCTGAAATCATTAAATATCAAACTGATTTTCCTTAGTTAAAGGGACAGCAGTTTTATGCGAGTCCTGTGGTTAACCATATTTACTTCACATCATCCCAGACATTACTGATGCGAATGACCCTTGAATAAATGAAATAAATAGGAAGAAAACTGCATCAGAAAGCAAGAATTATTCACTACAAGCATACATAGATAAAATAACAAGAAAACTATTGCACAAAGCGAGAATAAGCAATTAGAGATATTAATGAGTATTAATGGCTTTAAACATTAGTAAGAACACCTAAACTTTTAAGGCAACTGAAAAATGACTGATTACAGTATATTTTTTATCTTCTAGCCAGAACATTTCATTCTCAGAGTTTATTCTGTTTTAAATTACAAAAACTAAGCTGTAAAACACCCGTCCCACCCCACTCATTGTTCTGGCACTCTTTTCTTTCTTTTTTTCTTGTGTGGAATACCATGACAACCTTTGTTTTGTAAATTCATAGCACTACATCTGTGTCTTTCTGTGGACTACTATAGTGCTGATATGTTATATTTTAATGTTTGATTCCAATCTGAAATGAAGACCATTAATTGTTCCCCTATGTTTCCTTCTTACATAAGAGCAATTGGCATCTAACAATGCCTTTTTTATTTTTACTTTCTATACTTCAGTTCACTGAATGCTGTCATATAATTATGAAGTCCTTTTCTTTCATGAGCCCACTGTTTGCTGTTCAATGGTACAGTTTCTGCACTAACATTTGCATCTGCAGGCTGTATTTTGCTTTTATTGCAGCTTACTGCATCAGGGAGTGTACATAAGCTGACTATATATTGTGCCTTGATTGCTACACAGTTGTGCATTGCATGTTCTGCATTATGGACATGCGTACACCTTATAAGATTTACTTAACCTGTTGGATGTATTTCAGTACTTTTACCTTCCTACACTATAGTCATCTCCATTTTGTAGGGTTTTAGTCTGTTTTGCCTTGTTATATATATTGTGTTCTTCTCTCTTAGTCATCTGTTGCTTTACATGCTGTCGCATTCCTCTCAGATTGTAAGTAAATGGCAACTTGTGTGATATCATTTACAAATAATGGGCAGCACAGTGGTGCAGTGGTTAACATTGTTGCCTCACAGCAAGAGGTTCTCCAGTACAATTCTCAGCTGGGGAGCCTTCTGTGTGGAGTCTGCATATCCTCCCTGCATTTGTGTGGGTTTCCTGTGGGTATTCTGGTTTCCTTCCACATTCCAAAGACATGCGTCTCGAGCCTTTCTCCCTGGGCCTCTGCTGAAAATAGGCACTTTCCTAGTCGGACTTTCTCGGTCAACAAATGTAAATAAATGTGTTATAAAAACTGCTGCGGTTTTAATCTTGTTGCTGTCTGTCCTTCACAGATGCAGCGCTGTGAACTAATGGCCTACTGTTTCATGCATCTGGTTTTATCCATTGCTCCCATTAAGTACTCTGTACAGTTGTAAGACATCTCCTTCTTACCCAAACCACTGCAATACAATAGCATGCTCAACAGTTTATTATAAAGTATAAAGTTTCTTCTGTCAGAATCAGTCATACACAAATTAGGCAAATTAAATGTTCTTAAAATAAAATTCAACAAAATGCCCTTCGTCTCCATCTCTAATGACTGCTAAAACAAATGCATGACTTTTGCTTTCTAAAAGTACAAAAGCCTTATTGTCAGATTTGGTGTTATGTTGTTCCTCTTTGTTGTACTTTCCTTTCCTTTCATTTATTAACAACCCATGCCATTGTTTTCTGCAGACATTATCAGTTGTCTCAGTCTGCAAAGCAGCACACAGACATTCTTTCCCATTTCATCTACAACTGTCCTTAACACTTCATGCAAAACTGTGGTATGAATTCTAAATTCAAAGCCTTCTTTCCTCCTAGTGAGGAGCAGAATTGTTTAAATACTAGTGGACAGTGCCATTCTGTCATGCACAAGGATGTTTCCTATGAAAGCACTCTTAGTTTGCTCCATGTTGTTCTTTTTCTTTATATTGTCTGCAGTTCATAGGTTCATAGGTTCATAGGTAAGTACTAGGCTATCCGCCCAAGGGCATTTATAAGCCTAGCCAGAATGTGTTGGCTTTCACCACCCCCTTATATTAATTCCCTGTGCCTCTGTCCAGCAGAGCCATTAGTTCCCTGCACCTCTGTCCAGCAGAGCCACTGCAGTGATCCCTGGGGTAAATATTCTGTCTCCCATCCACCCGTCAAGGTTTCTCTTGAAGAGTTTTATTGAGGGGCTCTGCCTGATGTATATTGGAATCCTGTTCCAAAGCATGGGGAGTCTCTGGGACAGGAATCTATCCCTCCAGCACGTCCTATTTATTATTGTGGTGAGGTTTATATCTCCAGAGCGTGTAGCTCTCCGGGATTTGTTTTTTTTTTTTTTTTTTTTAGGTGGAGCATGTCCATCAATTCAGGGTTGGACATGGCCTTGTATGTCAGGCAGAGATCACCTCTGAGTAAGCGGTATGCAACCGAGTACAGCTGGAGTTTCTTGAGTTGGGCTGCATAGGGCATCTGTTTGAGGCCAGTAATCCTCTTGGTGAGGTACTTTTGTGGTCTTTCCAGCTGTTGCAGGTGTCTTGTAAGGTACATCCCAAATAGGGCATTGTATTCTATTATGGGTCTAATGAGTGATGAGTAGAGAGGCACAATAACCTCTTTTTTTCTAGATGCGAACCCTTTTCTGATTAGGTGGGCCACATAGAAGGATTTTCTAACCACCTTGGCAATATGATTATCAAAGGAGAGATTACTATCTACTTGGGTCCCCAGATCCCTTATTACAATTTCTGTATTTAGGGGACAACCACCTATGTGGTAGTTCACGGGTACTTTGTTTTTTCCAAATGGGATGACTATGCACTTTTTGGCATTTAGCTTGAGGCCATGATTTTGACACCAGGTATCCATCTCAGTGATACCCTTTTGGAGGGTGTCTGTATCAGCCAGAGAATCAATTATGGCCCCTAGTTTGCAGTCGTCTGTGAACTTGGTCAGCCAAAGTCCTCCTGTGCTTGCCTGTACCTCTGAGAAGTATATACCAAACAGGAGGGGTCCTAGGACTGAGCCCTGGGGGATGCCACTTGTAACCGGTTTAGAGTCGGACCTAGAGCCTGCAACTCTCACCGTGTGGGTTCTATCCGTGAGCCAGTTGGCAACCCATCTCGTGATGTAGGAGTTTATGTTCAAGCTGGTGAGCTTGTCTATAATACCAGAATGGGGAATGGTGTCGAAAGCCTTTGCGAGGTCTAGGTAGGCTCCGTTACCTCATCTAATGCCTTGGTAACTGTATCAAAGAAGTCCACCAGGTTTAGGAGGCATGATCTGCTCTTAACAAAGCTAAACTGGGTAGGGTCCAAGGTTTGGAAGTTCCCAATGTCTCTGTTAATGAGTTCCATGATGATGCGCTCCATAGCCTTACAGACCAGGCTAGTCAGGCTTATAGGGCGATAGTTCCCAGGGTCCGTTGTAGCGCCACCTTTGTGGAGCGGGATAACTGTTGCTGTGCGCCACTCTGTTGGTATGTAGCTTGTAGAGAGGCTGAGTTTGAACAGTGTGTTAAGGTGGGGTTGTTCATATACACATTTTTTGTTTTCCTTAAACAAATATCATATAACTGCCTAGCACCAAAGATAATTCTAGAAATACTTTTTTCCTTTACTTTCTTCCTTGAACTTTCTGATTCTGATTTTGCCTCCACCCCACCCAGTAGACTTCTTCTTCTTGACTAAATGGCTCTTCCTTTCTTTCTGCTCAGTTACACAGGCTGTGGTCTTTACTTTTTGTTCTCATTTTATTTTACTTACCACCCTTTCTGGTTTATAATACTAAAATACAAAAGAACTCTTGAACTTGAAAAAAGAACAGGCAAGCTAGATCAGGTTTTCAAATAATATTTTCAATTAATATAACCTGACTGGAATTGATGTTTTCAAACCTACGAGCTCTGTCTTCATCTTAGACAAACAAGCAGCTGTATTTACGAGTTCTTAAAAAAAATATTCTAAGTGAGCAAAAGTAAGTGAATGAAATTCTAGCATGGACATCTGCTTATTGCATTTGTTACTTAATTAAACAGCAAAAAGCATTTTTTTTGCATTCAAGTACTGTATCACATAAAAAGAGGGAAGGGATACACCCACATTCTTAAAATCAAAGCCATCATGGAAAATGACTCACATCCAGTTTGTAGTTGACTTGTACACCTGTTAGTGGGGGCCATGCCTGGTCAAGAGAGCGGAATGAATGAGATAGTGTCAGTGTGTGTGTGTGTGTGTGTGTGTGTGTGTGTGTGTGTGTGTGTGTGTGTGTGTGTGTGTGTGTGTGTGTGTGTGTGTGTGTGTGTGTGTGTGTGTGTGTGTGTGTGTGTGTGTGTGTGTGTGTGGAAGGGGGGACTGGATATCTGTGTGGAGAAGATTTAATTTTTTTTCTGAACCCCAGTTTGGCATAATCATCCGAGCTACTAATGTTGCTTATGAATTATTAGACATTTTGTCAATATGAAAGACCATCTCAGTATACCTATTTCCATGTTCTAGAACAGATTTACTTTTAAACAGCATGGCTATCTACTGCTTGTAATGAGACAACCTCTCTTTACTTTATATTCTTTAGTAAAGTCATCCACATCTCACATATTGTCATCTAGGTATCCCTTAACCTTTAAATCCATCTGTCAACTCCTTTTTTAAAAAAAATTATTACTCTGCTCAAGACATCATCTGCCAGTTAAAATGGCTGACTTCTGCAGTGGTGATGAGGACACGTTAGATGATCTAAGAAGTCAGTGCCACAGGAGTAAGGAGAGCGCAATGAGAAAGCTAGATACCAGATACTATCATCATCTGAACAGTATGCTTTATAGTCACATGGCTGTTTATACAAAATGTATTTTATTTATTTGTTTGTTTGTTTATAGGTACGTTAATTGCACCATTCCAGCTCTTTTTTAGTCATAACCAAATCACAGAAGTCAAAAATAAAATTACCAAGGACATGAAGCATGAACATAAATCTCAAAAATAGCATATGCTTCAGCGGAACAGTAAAATTAACAAATTAGAATGTGGGTCACGATTCTGCTTTAATAAACAAATAATCATGAAGAGCCAGATGAACAGAAAAGGCCTTTGAGCTGAAACAAATGGGGTAACCTGCACGCCCATATGGTATAGCATGAGTACGTCAATAAATCTGTATTAACCTTTTAAATCTTAGCATGGAAGTTTATTAGAGCATAGCGCCAAGAAGACATGATCAGCAAAGATCCTAATAATTCCAATGCCCTAATTTGGACAGAGTTTTGTGTTATTTTAGGGGATTCATTCTCAGACCTAAATGAAACCACAATAGTGGAAGAAAGTAGTGAAAATAGGGTCTATAGTAAGCCATTACCCCATGAAACATCAAACTGAGAAACATCAAAAAACTATCGAGTGAACAGTACAGACACTGACTTCAACTGAAGCACCTACAAAAAAAGAGATTTTGGAGGGAGGCAAGCTCCCTGCGTTCCCCCATGTGGGTGGACATACCCTGCGCACCCTCACATCTATAAATATACTGACTCCATGATCACACTACCTTGGCTGTAAGGAGAAACTGCATTAACTGTGCAGTTGTGTGATGTTGCTGCTTTCACTGACTATTATTTAACTGAAATATGGGTCAGTTAAAATTAGCTGCCTATCCCATTTCGACTGAATCTGGAGTGAACGTGCCCAAGTATTGCATAAACACATAACTAGATCTAACCTATTTCATATGTACAGCAACAGAAAGGACTGTACGAGTGCCCTGGGTACAATTTGAAAAATCTGTGAGATAATGTCTTCTCTTAAGGTAGGTAAATATACAGGGTTGTATAGATACATGTAGAGTTACACAGATTCTGAAGGCTACATTACATTTCATAACATTGCAATAGTCTGATGGAAGAAGGAGACAGCAAATCTATCTATTGTGCATTTAAGTGTATGTAGCATTCTATACTTCTGCATCCTTACTTTGCTCTGTACCCTTTCTGCATTTGTGATGTGCCCTCTTTAATGCCTTTGCAGGCTGAATCCACCACCCATCTGGTAGTTTATTCCACTAGTCCAGTGTCCTCTTGGTGAAGAAGCAGTTCTGCAGATTTAGAAAGTACCTAACCCTACAGTCTTATACCTATATCCTCTCTTTACCCTTTTACCTTCCTGTTCTAAATGACCTCTTCACATTTCTCTGACATGGTCTTTTGCACCTATGTCATGCCTAAGTTTTGGTCTTATCTTTCCCCTCCACCCTATGCAGACTTATGACAGCTTTTCTCTGATCTTCTTTTAGCAGCCTGATGCCTCTCCTCTTGCATGGCCTCCAGAACTGCCCACAGTACATGGAATGATGCCTGAGCAGGGGCCCATGGTTTGGCCTTTCCTTCTGGACTCTATGCCATGAGGAATGTTCTTTTAGTTTTTGCTACTGTCGTCTCACTCTGCTCTTACAGACCATGCCCAGATGTGATTACTTCCTCAAATTCCTTTCCTCCTGTTTTGTAATTAGTTATATCCCATCTGCTGATTCTTAAAAGCACTATCTGCCTTCTTTCTGTGTGATCCTTCTTTCCAAATCCTTCCTTAGGCTCTATCTTTCACTGCCATGATTAACTTTCTGTGATCAACAAAGTGATTAACTGTGTTCTCTGTTCACTCAGATAAGCCAGAGCAACCCACGCTGAAGAGTTGTTGACCCAGGATTGGCGCCTGCAGTATATGCTAGTCAGTTTCCTGTCAGCACAATGTTTTGTGTCCTCCTTTCTATCATGCTGCACTTTAGCCCCCCTGGTTTTGGTCTCACAGACCATGTACCATGACCAAGGGAAGAGACGCACAGGGAACTGGATACCCTAAAGGAAAATGAAGTCGGCAGACAGCCTCATCCACAACCTCTATAGATTTCCTGGCAGCTGACTGTGTGTGTGTGTGTGTGGGGCAAAGTCAAAGGCTTTAGTGAAGTCCAGGTAAACTGTCTTCTGTTACTCCTCCAGTAGTTTTTTTCCTGTTACCTAGTTATGAAACTAGATCAAGTATGATTAATTGCTGTTGTGGTCAGGTACCCCTATTGTTGCCCTGGTTCTTGTCCTCTAGGAAGGCAGCCAATATGTCCATCAGCCTTCTCACTATGACTTTTTCTGCATTTGATATTGCATTGAGATACCTATAGTTCCCTGGGTTTTTCTACTTCTTCCCTCAACACACTTGCACAAGGCACCAGACACTTGTTGTTCTCAACTGGCATATCTTGCAATCTCTTTTAGGAAGAATTCTGGACAAAGTCAAAAATAATGGTGGGACAAAGGCCCCAAATCAAGGACAGATTTTAAATATTGCTCTTATAAACTCAGAAAGTTGATAGAATAATAGATTTTGCATTGGCATGCATTTTCCGAAGAATATAAACTCTGAAATGTAAAAGTCTGTCATTATTTAATGACTTTAGTCCTCAATGATTTGCCAAAAAAACACACATTTGATGAGAAACAGACCAAAAAATATGTAGCAAATTCTGGAAATTCTTTTCAGTCTAGAGGTATGTTCACTGGTCAGGTACTTCTGCACTAGCCAGTCATTTGTTGAAGCTCATTAGCAGGTGATCTGCCAGCACAGTGGCTAGACTCCAGAAGAGCCTGGGAAGGCTGTCTAGTCAGTCCCTGTACTTTAACCTCTTCTAAGTTACCTCTTTGTCTCTTCCCTCTATGATAGTGTATAGTCCCACTCTGTTTTACCTCACCTCCAACATGGCACCCTCTCCTAGCTTTCCCTCTTGAAGAATGAAGTCATCATTCAATATCCCTACTCTTTCTCATTCTTCTGTAATCTATTTCCCATTTTTGCTCAGCCTGGCCAAATGTGTCAGCCTTTGTTCCTTTCTGCTATAGATGTAAAAACCTTTTGGCTCCCTTCTTAATTCCTTATACCAACGCCCTTTAAACTTGTACCTTTGCTGCAATCACCCCAACACTCTCCAAACTTATATAAAGCAACTTCAAGGTTGCACAACAGTGGAAAGAGCAAACTCCACTGTCAGTAAAAGTAGTTTGATGAGAAACTTCAATCGTTTTATGTTTACTGAAACACTTTCAGTGAACTGACAGGAACCTTTTGGCAGAATACATCTTGGTCAAAGTCATTAGTCATCTCCCATTATCTGTGTCTGTCTACCTTGAGGTCAGAAAATAGTCTGCAACTGACAGGTTCATATCCTCATGTATATAGTTTTCTATCTTCAACTACACTCCTTCAGTCTTGCACTCAGTCTCTCATCACCCCTTGTTGTGTCTTGGGATCACTACATGAGTTTGAGTGGCAATATACCGCACAGATCTACTAGCAATCCTCTATGAATCTGCTCTAAAAATGAGAGTGCTTACCCTTGCTGCTGACTCCATCTTCTCCCTTCCACTCTTCATGGCATGCTGTTTCTCTTCATCCCCGTCTTTGTGTTTGATGATTTGATGCCTTCATTTATGTAGATCACTACTCAATCTCCATCCCACCTATTCTTGTCACTTGCCCATCTGTCTGTGATACCAGCAAAGTCCACAGCACTCTTCCCTTCTGCATCACTGCTTGTAGCTCCCCATTTGTCCTACCTAGACTGCTTTCATTGCACAGTAACTCTATGCAGCCACTCAGAGGTGTAAACATTGATTCTAGGTGATTTGGTCACATTGAATAATGTTGATGTGACACCCCAACCCCATGTAAAAATAGGAAAAACAGCGCTGATGACGACAATGATGACTACTCAGATGTACTCTGAGTCAGTCTTAGACATTCCTCTGACATATTTTGTGCCCATTTATTTTCATCCATTTGCTTCCTGAGTGCCCCCCATCTGTTTTGCTAATATCTATCTCTGTCTCTCTTCACCGTTCATCTCACTTTAAAGGTACAGTCATTGGGATGCACATTGTCAGCCTAATTTCAAACTTCATTGTCCTGTCAAGTCTAGGAAGGAACATCTCCCTTATCTAGAGCTAGTCTGTTTGCCAAGTCTGCCTACAGCCAAGTTCCAAGCTGCTCTCCTGTCTTCACTGCCATGACCATTCCTTATATTCCCTAATTCTCTCCTCTGTCAGTATGCTAGCAGCTGCCTCAGGTAAGCCTTCTGAAAATGTTGCTTTCAGTTCCATTTCCTAGCATTTCTCTGCCACCTCCCTGACTTTCAGTTGTTTCTTCTGACAGGTCACTTGTGCCTAACTGCATCACAACATGGATCTTTCACTTCCACATGTTGTGATTACCTTGGTCACCTCCTCCTAAACTTTAATAAGTCTAAACCTTAGAAGGTACATGCAATGGCATTGTACTAGATCACTGGGGACTTCTGCCTTTCCATCTCTTCCACAAGCCACATTTGCATGTTCTTCTAAGCACTGCATAACTTGTTTTTCCTGTTTGTTTACTTCAACAAGATCTAAACATTTTTTTACAAATGACACGCATCATTTTTCTTCTGCAGCTCTGCATTGTGGTTTAGCTTCCTCCTGAATGTCTTTTCACACTCAGTACTAATACAAAGGTTAGGAAATGCTGGAAATAAATAGTTCATTAGTAAGCACCTACTGAAATATTTTTTTTGATGCAGCTGTTTTGCTATACTGCATTACCTTTCTTCCCTTATATTCTTCTTATATCTCCTCAGTTTTCCATTGTACTTGTAATGCAAAATACAGCTGTCAAACATCTCCCCAGCTATACACTAGAATAAAATACACATTTGCATGTGTGCGCACGCACACGTGTGTGTGTTTGTGTGTGCACGTTGGATAGAAAGTACTGATTTTTTATGTTTGTATTTAGTTATTTATTTATTTGTTAATATGGAAAGCAAACTTTGTCTTTGTAGAGTTTGGGAGGGCGGCCTAAAGGTTAAGGTGTTTGCTTTATAAACACAAGGTGCAGGGTTTGAGTCTCACAAGGGATAATTAACTAGACTTAAAATGGCTCGCAAAGGCAGTTAGCTTAGTACTAATCTATGACCCTTTTTAGTCCTGACACTGGCCACAATGGCAATAGCAATATATAAGGCCAGTATAAAGTATTTTACACTTCTTTTCCCATAATTATCTAATGCTGCAAAATAAGTTTTTTTTTCTTCACCTCTTTTGGACCCTACCCTTTTGAACTGGGTTTTCATTAGCACTAGTCAGCAATGCTGTAAAGGAAATTAGAAAAAAAAAACAGTTAGGTGTACCCTGCAAAGTGCTGTATCAGGCTGAAGTGTAGTGCTTTTCACCCAAAAATGAAAAATTAACACCGGTGTTACTGAATCTATTGATACTGCATTCTATTAAATGGAAAGGTATTTTTTTTATTATATTTTTCATCATGTAAGCATGCATAGGTCATCAAAGGTCAACACTTATGGCAGTTTATGAATAGTCTTTGCAGACCATTTGTTGGCAGCAAAAGGGAAGGATACTTGTATACTATTCTCCCTCAAGTGCTTTTTGTTTGGAAACCTGGGCAGCATCAGTCAGAAACTATCAGTGTAAAGGCAGAGTCATGGAGTATCTGCAAGATGAAGTAGTGACTAGATTGGTATTAACAAAAGACTGCAATCAATAATTCTTTTTGAATGAAGGATTATTGATTGCAGTCTTTTGTTAATATCAATCTAGGCACATCTTCATCTTGCATTATAGATGGATGAATGACAGACAATTACCCATCAGTCCAGGAATGGAGTACTTTGTGGGCTTAATTGTCTGAGTATATAGTAACGCTAAGTGCATCAAGGAAAGACTTTTTAGCTTGTTCTTTTTGGATGCAGCAGTTTGTTTTTATTTGTGCTGTTCTAGTCTGCTAAAGCAATATATGCCAATAACCGAACTGGAATCACTGAATTTCAGTGTCTCTTGCAGTTAAGAAAATATGCTTTTGACTTCCTGTTCCTTGTAATCACAGCTTGCTTTGCAATTTCAGCATTTAGAAATATCTAAATGATTAGACACTAATGGGAGGTAAAGGGCAAGGGGGTGCTTGAGATTAAGGGCAGGAGATGACATTCATATTTTGTAAAATTAAATGTCCTAGAATTGAAATAAACAGCTTTGCCATATTTTTCATGGTCTTATGTTATTAAGTTATGCATTTTGTTAAGTGGCTTAGAATGCCTAATTATTTTTGGCTTAAGGTTGTCATTCCAGGATGGTTTTCTTTTTTGCTATGCAATATCAAAAAGGTATGCTGTACATATGCATACACTGGATGAGGAGAGGGAGTGCTGCATTCATCATGTTGGTGTACAAGTCCAAAAATCCTCCATGCAGTTGTGCTATAGGTAGAATGCAAAACGTTCTTCCACAGCAGAGAATGCCTTTGATTTTTCTAGCATTATGTAATATAGGTGAATACCCTGTCAGCAACATAAGGTATTTCATTAAGCAAAGAAAAACCTCTTTACTGTATTCATGGAGTACTTTATATGTGAAGACAGCATCCAGCAACAGAGGATGAAGTCAACTCTTCTCACACAAGATAGAAGTGATCTAGGATGACAGGATGATCAGGATAAGGAATCTTTTCAATTTTACTATTTTGGCGCTCTGGTTTCCTTGCTTGTACTGTTATGTTTTGTTCTGCTTCGGCCTTGAACCCAGGGAGTGATGATATTCTAAGTAACTACCATTCACTAGAAAGTGGACACTTTTGACTGCTTGTAATATGATGCCTAAGACTGCCTGCTCCAAAATTCTGACCAGCAATTGGATCAGCTAATCATGTATTGCCAATTAAGTCCTACCACAGCAAAGCCCACACATTGGTTCAGGTGGTGAAGGCATAACTCACTCCTTAAGCAGAGGAAGACCAGTGGCCTTCTGGCATAATGTTAAATAATCAGTGGTCTCTTTGTAGATAACTGAAAATGCTTTCATTATTATTATCAGTTTTCTTTTTCCTATATTTATATGGGCCTGGGGTGTCACATCACCATTACGTAACTGTTTTGAGCCACTGTAAATTTCAGCATAGTATTCCAAAGACCTACGACACTTTGTATATAGAAAGCAGTTTTATATATATATATATATATATATATATATATATATTTATATATATATCTTTATTTAATCATTTGTTAAGTGGTTAGGTGGATTAATTTTAATCCATGAAGCCAATGGACTTTCCTCTAGAAGACTTGTTCTTATAAAGAAACTTCCTTTTGGTTTACAGTGCCCAGTACTAAGGCATATCATCCTTGGCCGCTCTCCCCATTATTGCAAACATTTTTCCCCATTACTAACTTGATTGGAGACCAGCAAAGGTGAGGGCTGGGAACATTTTTTAGAATACCCTTTCTATTATTTGCTGAGAAATGTGCAATGTAATCAATGTAAGATGTGCAAGTTCTCTGGAATGCATTGCATGCTACTGGCATCAGTTGCATGCTATACATTAGCTAGCCTTCTTGTCTCATTTCCCCAATGTAATCAATGTAAAATGTGCAAGTTCTCTGGAATGCATTGCATGCTACTGGCATCAGTTGCATGCTATACATTAGCTAACCTTCATGTCTCATTTCCCTGCCTCCCTTGGGAGTCAGTCTAGCAGTGGCTTATAAACTAGCTCTCCAAATAAGTAAACAGGACTAGCCAGTGATTGGTCAGTCCTATTCATCTTTATCAAACCTCAGATATCTGATCTACTAGTGGGATATGGTTATTTAAAGGCTTTTTAATGTGATGGAATAACATATTTCTAAGAAACTACCAAAATTTGAGACTTTATAGTTTTACATAAAATAGGAAGATGGCCCTTGATTAAACTAATGCTTACTGCCTAAGTAACTCATAGTATAAGACATTTTGTCAGTCTAAAGATAACACACACTTATATACAGACACAGAAAGACACACATACACACACACACACACACACACACACACACACACACACACACACACACACACACACACACACACACACACACACACACACACACACACACACACACACACACACACACACACACAAACGTGTTAACAGGGTTGCTGTTTGCCAATTTTTTTTAATACCATGCAAGAATGTGATGTACTTTTGATTAACCCTTTAAAGTATAATCACAAAAATGCAGTCAGTGTTAAGTAGTAAACTAAGATTAAGATTGCTATCACTGGAAGGATTTGTTCTCATCTAAGATGCAGCAATACCAGAATTATTAAATAACAGAGCCCCATGTCAGAGGGTGGAGGGGACAGGGTACCTGCAAAATTCTAAAAGTGTGCTAGAAGAAGTTTCCCATTTTACTCTTTCTTTGAACAATTGCAGTTTTATGATCACAGCTTTCAGTATCGGTCACTACTGCATTGCAAATTTGTCAAGAGACCTTTTTTCATTTTTATCTTATACAGTAATTCTGGTAGACAAAATGAGCTTCTGTGCTGTAGTCAGGCTGTTTAAAAACTGAGAGAAAAATTATATGTTGCAATTTTTGGACTGGCCTATATCATATGTAATTAGTGTTACAAATCAGAGCATTTAGATTGCCTTAGCCTGGTAAACATGACACATAGTTCTAGTTTATTTATTTTTCTTTTAACATTCCTTCTAATATTGTAAAATGCTATATTATCTTTTTTTTTGTAGCAGAGATTCTGTAGAAGGAGTTGAAGGCTTGAAAGAACTGGAACTGTTGATGGACTGTTAATTTCTTTGTATGACTACAGCCATTGATACTGAAAGTAGCCTTCAAGAATGTTCTCAGTGAATGTGAACCTTGGCATACACACCTGGAAAACACTTTTCTCGGATGTTAAATTCTGATGACTATAATACTATTAATGTGACTTGCAAACTGATGAAACCTGCAAGGAAGTTCTTATTTATACCATAAGCAGCAGAAACTTGGTCCAAAACAAAAGAATAGCTTCTGACTGAGAGGTACACTGTTATGACCTGTTCAGATATGTGCAGCTCTAGAGTTGCTGTGTTGTTTATACTTACAAGTAGTGTAATCCAAGACACTTATGCACAGCCAAATAAAAAATAAACAGAGAGAGCTCTGTACAAGTAAAGAAAAATCAGTAAAATATGCATATTTTAATTCAAGATAAGAAATAATTCATGTTTCTAAACGGTAGTGGTAGAAACAGTGCTATCAATGAAGTGTGTGTGTGTGTGTGTGTGTGTGTGTGTGTGTGTGTGTGTGTATGTGTGTGTGTGTGTGTGTGTAAGTAAAGTTAAAGTTGAGTGCATGTATATGTGTCTCCATTGTAGGAGTTGCATTATAGAATATTTCAAAGTATGTGTTTAATCTGATTTATCCGAGTTGCAGGTAGTCATTCTCAGAAGAGTATGGCACCATAAAGATGCATTATTTGTCTCATTCATAAGAAGTCCTATGGGGTAGCACACTGGCAGCACACTTAGTATTGCTGTCCCCAAAATGCTTGTTTCTCCAGTTTGATTCACAGTTGTGGTGCCTTCTGTATGAAATCTGAATGTTCTCCCTGTGTTCATATGGGTTTTAACTGGGTGCCTATCCCAAAGACATGTCATAGACGAACTGGTGATCCCTCAAATTGTTTGAAGGCATCTGTATCATGTGTGAGTGCACCTGCATATCCTGTAGAAGACTGACATATTGTCCAGGGCTTGGTTTATCTCCCTGGTTCTGAGTGCTGTGATGGGCTTTGGGACCCTAAATTGGATTAAACAGATATTCAGAGAATGAATGTAAACCTACAATTAAGAATTCATTCTTCTTGTTCTGTATATCATAAAACATTTATCCTTAGTTAAGGTTTATCACAAAGCTTTGAACCAAAACAGTTATGGAAATTCAGCAGCGCTATAATAGAACTTGGTTACTGTAGAAGAACACACACACTGGAGCCATATTACTTTAAATAGTATATGTACACTGAGAAATGAAACCTTATGCAAAAACATGCATCATCACATGTGGGTGGGGAGGAGTAAAATGTTCATAACCTACTTCTGACATAGAGGAGATGGGACCAACCACTATACTACCAGTACATGTGTACACCACACTGATATAGCTGATAAACTTAGCTATAATTTAATTCATATTATAGCTTCATTACTTGTGGAAAGTATGAATACAATTATAAATGCCTCTGCACAATGCAACTGCCATATGCAATATATGGTAGTCTAATTAAAGGGGACTAACACACGCAGAAAGTGCTGTTTTACTAGTTTAAATATGGTTAAAAAGTTCCCCATTTAATTAAGGCACACTGAAATATAAAACTTTACAGCTAATAAATTGCTGGTAAGTCTAGGCTTGGTGAGTGTTTTAGTTCTGAGGCTTATTTTATTTTAACTTTACTAGCCCTGCTATCAATGAAACACTATATCAGCAACAATCAAATCAACAAGAAGTTACTAATCCAGGGAATACTGCCGGTGGTAGCATAACTCAATATCCTTAGTCAGCTTTATACTAGCTAAGCAGTAACAATTTCCTTTGCTATAGAGAGGAAAAACTGCTTATGCAAACACAAGACTTTGATGACTAATGACAGACCATGGTTCCTGTACAAAGCAACACTCCTTACAGGCAAGAGGATGTGTTACTCACAGTCATGTGAAATACCGCAAGAGCTATGATGTCATGAAAAAATATTTCATGAAAGAGATGCACTGATTGGAAGACTTACGGAAAAGAAATGTGGGGATGTACAACAGCCATACAATATTGTCCAAAGTGAAAAGAACAGAAACAAGCATCTGTCATTGTTAAGCATTTATCTGCAGATTGCATAGCTTCAGAATTATAAAAGGCCTTAGAAGATAAAGTGGTGAGTTTTAAAATAGCCTTGCTTAAATGGAGTACAGAAGGAGGTAAAACTATTTGAGTGGTTCCGGCTGTTAGCACACAGCATTCTATAATATTCTCAGTCTGAGTTTTCGTGATTGTAGGATGTTACAAAATAATATAAAAACAAATGCATTCTCTGTATACATCTAATAGAACACCACAGAAAGAGAAGTGTTTTTACTAAAACACTGGTAATACATGCATGCACACACAAAAATACCCACATGCATACAGACATACAGACACAATGCATGCATGCAGGCATATGCATATATAGACTCTCACACACACACACACACACACACACACACACACACACACACACACACACACACACACACACACACACACACACACACAGAGACACATGCAGCCATATGCACAGAAATGACTGCTCATTCAAGTGCGCACACACACACACACACACACACACACACACACACACACACACACACACACACACACACACACACACACACACACACACACACACACACACACACACACACACACAGCACTAAACTTCTTCTGCAACATCAACAGAACGGTCTGGAGGGACAAGTATATTTTGCAGAGGATACCACTGCTATGGAACTTAGATAGACTGATGTGAAACGGAACATTTACCCCAGGACTGCCCTCTGTACTACTAATGAACAGATGCAGTTCCTAAATACTTTATCCCATGCAATGGCTCCCCTCAAATTATCTATGGTATGATTCCAGTTATTCGCTTTAGGAGTAATATATAATTATTGACCATGGGATGGGTAAAGCCAAACAATAACCAAATGGGATAGTTTATTTTGAGCACAAAAAGGCAAACTGGCTAGGCTTAAAATGGCCAGGAAGGCCAGCTAGCCTAGCACTTACCTATGAACCAGTGAATCATATCACCTCCAGACAGATTCCAAGAAACCACATACTGACATTGTTGAATTCCAAGTTTCATTAAACAGGATAAACTATCAGCTTATATACTATTACAAGACATCTGTTGTATAACCCAAAAATCATTTAAGTTTCCCAGATTTACTTGATGGACTCCACAGAAACAAAAACACTCACACTCCTTTATTTAGGGGGCCTTTAACTACCCTTTGATAAAATGGAGTACTATACCTCCAATGTAGGATATGTTCAAGGGTTCTTAGAGTTAATAAATAAACAGTGTGAATTTTACCCAAAAGACAACTATCCATAGACCACTTATCCATGAATCTCACCCTCCCTCCATATGCACTAAGAACATCTAGTAAACGGTGCTCTCCAAGACCAAAAATACTTCCTCCATGGGACTCAATAATATATCTGTCTTTTTAATAAATAGTATTAAACAAGCCCTGGCAGAGCCATTTTTAAATTAATTACCCTGAGTTTAGTCATAGGCTCTGTCCCTGAGGTTTGTTGCATAGCAGTGGCCCTACCACTGACCATGGGAATTATAGGCTCATCAGCCTGATAAGTCTTAGTTGCAAAGCCATGGAACATATTATAGCTGACCTGATAAACAATGATAACAGAAACCTCATCAGACAAGACCACTTGCAGTTTGTCATTGCTACGGGTAGATACTGACTAATAAATTTGATTAACTTCTTTAAAAAGGGTAACACAGACTATTAGCAGTGGTCATGCTGTCCACACAGTGTACTTTAATGTAGCCAAGGAATTTGACACTATTTCTCACACCATCATAGATAGAATCTTGGTGCATTACAAATAGATCCTTATGTGGTAAGATATATTGCAAATTGGTTAAAAGACAGAAGTCACACAGTATGGGTGTTAGGTACCTCATTAAACAGTGTGAGGGTGATCACTGGTGTCTCACAGGGCTACTGAAGTTTGTAAATGACTGCAAACTGGGAGTCATGTCCAAGTCCCCCATTCGATGACAAACACTTCAGCAAGAATTTAAACTCATAAACAGGCTTAAATTAAATGCAAAAAAACGTGTAAAATTGTAACATTTGATATACACTCCCACCCAGTATACAGCATAGGTAATACCCTACTTCAAAATGAGACTGTTGAGAGGGATTTTCGACCCGGGGTTGATAATTCCCACTCCTTTGATCATCATGTAATAAAGGTAATCAGGAGGTCCTTCAACTTAGCTAATTATCAAGGGAATGTCATCGAGCTCTAAAGAGGTCATTATCACATTGAATTCAGCATTAATTAGGCCAGTTACAGAGCACAACACCCCTTTGGGATGTACCTCACTTAACATATCAAAGAACTAGAAGGACTACAGAGGTTCCTAACTAATAAGATCATTGGCCTACAAACTCTAAGCTATCAGAAAAGACTGGAAGCACTGTCCATTTATTCACTATCTTACAGACGCTTATGTCTTGCCTTCCATGCTAATAGGGACCCAGTGGTCCTGGATCTGTTGTATCTCCACAAATGAAATAGTCCCACTAATACCAGAACTAGAAACACATCACACAGCACCCCCCCACCACTAGAGTACACTATTTTTGTAAATTAAGCAGTGTGATTCACTATTCTCCTACATAGTGGACCTGCATGATTGTATGGGTATTTGCAAATTCATCTTGAGCTTGACCAAACTAGGCCTACTAGTAAGATGTGTCCAGTATTGACAAGGTGTAAATGGTCACTAGATTCAGTTGCCTTGAATTTCTTATGATCCTATAGTTATCTCAGTGTCATGCATGATGTGGATGGCCCAACAATATATTATTATTCAAACTTTTATTCAGTGAAACAGAAATATTTGTGTTTGGTAAGCAAGTACAAAGGATAGTTGTATCATGTTCTTTTCAGTGTATTTAATACTTATCACATACTGCAGCCTAGTACTTTAAATCATGAAGTTCCATTTAATTTCACTGTTAAAACTTTTCAGATATAATGTTCTAAATTGTACCACTAAGATGTATTTAATGTTCATTAAACATTACTGAGACACACACTTGGGAGAGGTGAAGACTTGGCCAGCATATCAGGGAGTACAGGAGGCTTGCACCCCACAAAAAAATGTTTATTGTCTTTTCCAATCTTGTGAGTGGCACTCATTTAACTACAAGCTTCTCAAAGTTTTTGATGTTGTGGTTTTGAATAACCACATGCTAATTAAACAACGTGTGATTATTCCCAGTGTCTCCCATTTTGACTCTACTGAGGGAACAACACACTAAAATGGTCAATGATAATGAAAGTATGTTCCAAAATATTTCTGACAAGGAAAGTGTGTTCAGTGAAATGGAGGAGGGAGTCAATGTGGGGGAGGAGAGAGGAAATGTATGATGAGATGAATTGACCAAGCGTAGGTGCAATAATGTAGTTAAAGTAAACAGATATGCAGAATTAAGGGAAGACAATACAGGGAAGACCGATACAAGAAGAAGGGAAACAGAGTGAAAAGGACATTTTTTGGGGGGGATAGATTAAGACTTGGGAAAATAAGAATGAAAGAAGGAAAATCTTCAAAAGGAATGTGAAGCAAACCATTAGGTTTGACTGCAGTCTTGCTGTTTGTGCAATACTTCTATGCATATGCAGTGCACCTGGGAGGGCAGAACAAGCTAAATCAGCTTAGTACAGTAAAATCAGAGTTATTAACAGTAGGTAGTAAGGAAACTAATCTAAAAGAAAAAATACTTAGCTATTAACATCCCAAAACTATGTAGTTTTACATATATATAGCCCTTTGTTAGGTGAACCTCAGAACAGTAATCCCAAATATACCTAATGGTTGTTATTTTTTGGATTTTCACATGGTTAAATCACTTTCACAAATTCCACCATCCAGGGCATTAATTTGTCATCTTCTCCCTTGACTTTTCTTTTGAAGCTGTTTTCAGATGCATAATTTAGTCATCAGTCTAGTTCTCCCATATAACTGCTTCTTGAACATCTCTGTCTTGTTAAATCAAACCATAAACTAGTGACCCTTTCCTTTAAACCAGATAGTACTTCTCCTGTAAATGTCTGTGTTGCTGGACTTCTCAAATGCAAACCTTCTTCAGTTACTCGATGAACTAAATACATTCTGATATAATCCTGCTCCAATGGATCCCATCACTAAAACTGCTGCCTGTGCCTCCCACTTATAGTCCCACTTAAATAGTTATATTATAAGGCAGCCCCTATCCATACCAAAAATAATGAGAAATTTAAAAATAAATCCCTATAATGGAATGCCCATATACAAATTATATGACCAAGAAATTGCTTAATACTTGCAAGAGGTCTCATTCTACCTACATTAAGAGCACACTTAAGCAAACTTGTAAAGAACTTAATGGGACCATTGGGAAACTCAAAGCTGAGTATCAACTTAAAACAGTCAGTAAACCTGAAAATAACTGCAAATGTTTATTTTATTATGAAGATGTTAAGAACTAACAATATATATAACAACAATGTATGGCATTAGGCCACACAAATATTACGCACTTTGGCCCAAAGAAAATAACTAATACCTAGCTAACAAATTTAGTGCAAATTTTACTTAACCCACAGTTATACTCACAGGCTCATGGGTAAATGCTAGCTACCAGTCTACAGCCTATTACAAGCCTAGCTAATAACAGGAGGCCTGAATCAGACCCTGTACTTTGTATCTGTGAGGTAAAGACCTTAACCATTCTGCCAACTCAACAATTCCAGTGGAACAAGTCTTCTCAGCTCTCTAAAAAGCTAAGAACATTTCATCCATGTGCCCTGGTAATATACCAGGTTGCCTGATTATCAACGCCAAATATGTATTGATTCATTTATTTAATTTATTGCAGTTTGATAATAGGGTATATTGGCTGGTTGGCATACCCTTTTCAGCAATGGCCTTGGCCAAGTGGCAAGTAAACATATTAAACATGGAGTACACCAAGTAATATTGGACACAATAAAAATGCAAGCATGCACAATTGAAGAAGCACAAGGAATGCAGGAAAATACTAAAAGTATTGCATATTTTAACATATGAACAGTTTTAACAATAAGCTAGAAATGACAAAAAATGAGCCTAGTAACTAATGATGCAGAAAGCCTATGGGTGGCTAAAATGTAACCAGAGCAATGAAAGCAGGAACACTCTGTGCCCTTCGTTGGCTGTTCCTTTAGTTTTGTTTTGAAGAGCTGCCAGGTTCTTTTCTTCTTGACTTCTGGAGGGAGACCATTCCATATAGATGGGCATATTATAGAGGAGGTTCTTTCACCAATAGTGGTTTTAAAAATGGTCTGACAAGAGAGATTTTTTTTCATTATTCTCCCTAATGGTGTATGCTTGTTGCCTTATTTGCAACATATCTGAACCTCTACTTAACCTCTTTAATCTAAGCACCTTAAAACTGAAAATCTCTTAGCCATGGACACTCATTAATTTTCCTTTGTCAGAGGAAGGTCTTGCCTGCTTAACCTAATTCCTTTCTTTGAAAAAGTAACTAAAGGAATGAATAGTGGTTATGTAGTACATGCAGCATATCTAGGCTGACCAAGGCCTTTGACACTATTCTTCAAGCAAACATTATTGACAGACTTTTAAATCAGAATATAAATCCATATTCTGTGCAGTGGATAACTAACTGTTTGTCTGACATAACCCATGTGGTTAGAGTCACAGATGCCACTTCTAAAAACAAACAAAAAAATACTACTGGTGTACCACAGGGCTCAGTGATGGGGCCTTTCCTGTTTGGCATTTATTTCCCAGACCTTCAGGCCAGCCTTCCTGGTCTATGGTCATCTAAGTTTGTGGATGACTGTAACTTGGTTGTTGTTATTCGATCTTTCACTGGCTCACAATGGCACCAACATGGGTCATTTTTTGATTGTTTATTTAGTTGTAGTTCAGTCTTTGAACCACGAGATGGTGTTCTTTCTAAAGAATTGTTTCAGTGATGTAATTTCCTTTTGGGTCACATGATTTAATGGGGTCTGTATTATAAAGCCAAAAGCTCTAAAGAGAGAATACAAGTACATCGACACATAAAGAGCAATGTACAAAAATAGCGAAACATGTATTGAGCAAAAATCAGAACATCGAATGTATTTGTTTGGCCAGCAGCGCGATCCTGGGGATAAGGAAATATATTATTTTCCCCACTGTAGTGATGTCTCGGAGTTGGTATATTTAAGTAGGGGGCTGTGGGGGGTGCAGGGAGACTTACCACCCTGCAAAGGTGTATTATTTCAGTTTTATTTAGTTAATTTACGTATACCTGCATGGCACTGTTGTTTAAAGAAACACGTTCAGTGTTTTGATTTTCACTCAATATGTGTTTTGCTATTTTTGTACTTCACTCTTTATGTGTCAATGCACTTGTATTCGCTCTTTAGAGGGTTCAGCTTTATAATATAGACCTGATTTAATGGAGGGCTACTTAAACTGTGTTCCTTACTGTGCTCTTGTCTGATGAAGTTCGTTTTAATAAATACGGACGAAAGCGCTTACATCATTTAAAATTTAGTGTCTGATTCTTGATTTACCCTTCTGCTTCTTCCTAGTACTTGTATTACTAGCTTTTGTGTGTGTTTTTTTTTTAATTTTTTTTTAATTTGTTTTTATGAAACAGTTGGCTGTATCCATCCATCCATCCTCAACCTCCTTTCCCATTTGGCACATGGGGTCGGGGTGTCACTTTAGCAGTGATAATCATCTCGAGCCAAGGTTTACACTGCTGGGTGGCTAGCCCTGCTGTGGTAGTTCATTTGTACCACTCACTCACACACACACTCACCTATGGCCAATTTAGAGTGTCCAATCCACATACTGCATGTCTTTGGAATGTGGGAGGAAACCGGAGCACCTGGAGGAAATCCACATAACTGCAGGGAGGACATGCAGGCTCCACACAGAAGGTAGCCTAGCTCAGAATCAAACCGGAGAATCTCTTGCACTGAGGTGACAACACTAACTGCTGCACCACTGTGGCCACTCGCGGCTGGTTGTATCATTAGCCAATATCTTTCTATAAACAGCACACTGAGGTGACAACACTAACTGCTGCACCACTGTGGCCACTCGCGGTTGGTTGTATCATTAGCCAATATCTTTCTATAAACAGCAGTTGGAAATTTTTTTATTTCAACAATTTGCTTATCTTACATTATCAGTTTTAGAAAGGTGACCATCATGGAAAAAGAGTAAACAGAGCAAATACTGCCTTACCACTCAACATCAGCGGCAGAAATGACCATGCCCAGGGACCAAGGTAGGGGTCACATTTTAAATATTAAAGGACTCAGCAATGTGGTAGCAAAACATATTTATAATGTCATACACTTATTGAAGAATAAGCTTTCTGCAAAAGAAGTATAATTCTATTGCAGAATCACAGACTGTAGCAGAGAAAAAGTAAAATAACTTAACTGCACAAAATCAGGTGCTTGGTCCCAAGTTATGTTTTAGGTTAAATATTGTTAGCCTTGTAAAAATAGGTTTGTTTGATTAAATGAATTAAAACTGCTGGTACTGGAAATATATTTAATTTTTTGCATTTTGCAGACGTGTAGCATTATTTGAGGGAAAATCGTGTTGATGATATTCTGGGCTGTATTTACTGTATTATCTGTAGTCTATTTTCTAGTAATAAATTATCTATGTAAATGAAAACTATCAGCCTAAACAGTCACAGGTTCTCTCATGAAGCTGAGCTTAATTAAAAGTAAAGAGAACAGTATAAAATGTATGCTATAATCATAAAAACTTTTAGTGTGATTATTGTGATCTGAATGGAAATGTTAAATAATTACAGCTGTTCTAATAAACAGATCAGTTATATTGCTTGCATTGTTTCGACAGTGACGTTATTGCTTGCAGACTCAAGTCTTAAGCTGTCTTTCAGCCTTATCTCACCAAATATTGTGTGTCAATCAGGGAATGCCCAAAACTGAACAAAATGTAAACTGTAAGGGGTGCACTGCTTGCTGAATGAGCTGAATGGTACACAGAAGGAAACCCACCTATAATTTCAAATGCACCCTTTCTTTTATATCTTGATAGTATAACTGTTAATTTGGAAAGTTTGAGCAGTGTTTCTGTTTGTGATATATCCTACTGAAGTACCGCCATTAAACTTTGTGTGTTACACATAGCTGCGTTACAAGCAGATGGAAATCGTCTGATACATTTATGACATAATTCTTATTCAAAATGTGAAAAATTAGTTTTTCTAAAAGTGTAATAAAACTTTTTTGTGGGTGTGTGAAAATAAGTCTACAGCTGTGCTCACTCTGCTAAGCCCTGATTCCAAACATCTATCGCTTTAAAAGGTGATGCCTAGCAGTGCAAGTGTCAAGTGAGAACAGTTGTCATCTCCATTTGTGACACTGTGTGCTAGTGTAAATAACACATTTAAATAAGAGTTCTAGCAATGGAAGTTTCCTCTTTGTCATACCCACTGTTTAAGTAGCTTTTGTGCCCATTAGGTGCCCAACTGTGTACCAATCCAGTAGAGTTATCCTGTCAACACTTTTTCTGCGGGCAGGAAGTGGAGATCATGTGCAAGCAAGGGGTGTATGTGGCGCAATCTGAATAAATAGGATCTGTAGGGTGGCACATGCCGATCCATTCTTTTACTGCGGTGCTAGTTTTCTCAGCTATTTTTCTTTCCACTGTGTGCCAACACATTCATGTTAGTACCAGTTATACCCATCCATCTTTAGGCTTTAACATTAAGAGCAAATGATTTGCCAACTGCAGAACTTCTAATGCAGTATATTTCTCTTTCTGTGTGTCCTGCCATTCATTTTATGTAGTAAAAATGAATAGAATGTTCAAAGATAGAGTGCTTGAACATATTAAGGGCATCAAAAATAAGAAAGACAGCAGTGCATTAGCTAACCATGTAAGCTGTGAAGATCCTACACATATTTTTACATTTTTTGTGATACAAGTAACACATCCTGACATCAGAGGAGGCGACATTGAGAATCACACAGAAAGCATTAAGCAAGAATGGATACTGAAGCTTAATGCTGAAAAAAACCCAGGTTTGAATGGCATTGCTTCCCTTAAACCTTTTCTCAAAGCACGTCCATTGCCACATAAATTCTAGTAACCTGTCCTTGGAAGCTTTAATTTTTAGTATGATATATACAGAAATGGTTAGCTTGTTGTTATGTGCAGTGTTATTGTTATGTGAAATGCTTTCTCTACTTTTTTTAATTTAACTAATCATGACAATTTTTAATTAAATATAACCAATGACCTTAGTAGTGCTGATCACCTGACATGTCTTTTATTTATTTAAATGTTTTATAGTATTTTACTAGCTGTCTGATGAAGCGACTTGGTTAGTTGCGAAAGCACTTACTTTTTTGTTTAAATAAAATCTTTGGTGTGTGAGCTTTTGGTGCAGTTTTTATTCTATTTGGCTTAATGATGGCCTGAAGAAAAAATCCTGAGTAAGAAAAGAAATTCAGTCTTATTTTTTTTATTTCAGTAATAAATAAGTTGTGTCCAAAACTTAATATTCAGAGCTAACAAAACAGTATTTCCTCCCAAAGACAAATGCAAAGATATACAAATCCTGTATGTCAGTAGTGCCTGCCTTCCTAGCCCTCCAAAGAGAAATAGTAACCCCCTGTATATCCCATCTGGTGTTGCTATATGATGATCCTCTCTCAAAAGGAGGAAGTTCAGATTGGGAAGGTAAGTATGTGTGCATTTGATTTTAATGCTAAAGTTTTGGATGTTCTGAAAGTTTTGCCATTAGGAAGTCTGTGTGCATGAATGGGAGAAATACATATTGTGCTGTGAGTGTGTGTTGTATGTGGCATGTGTTTGTGTCTTTTGCAGTGGTAGTGCTACAGAAAGGGTTTTTGTAAGCTAAGGAATAGGGTTAGGGTTGGGACAGGGATAGGGTTAAGAAACAGAAAGGTGGTGCAGGAAGAAGTCTTGGTTGCATTTAAAATGCAGCATTCTAAATTCAATCTTGAATTTAGGAAAATACCACTGGATTTGATTTAATTTTTTATGTGTCACAATATTTTCAAACTCCCAGGTAGGCTTTTGGTACAGTCCAAAAGCTGTCTCTGTGGGTTTTGTACTGGCACCACTGTATGCCATGATATTTGTAGTCAAGTGGGAAGCACTGTATTTGTTGGATGATAGACACAATGATTATATTCACTTTGTGTTTTAAGAGCTATCTAGGTGATGTCTTTTTTTCTTCAGGATGGTAGTGATTACTGCCTGATTTGTTTTCAGACTTGTATGATTTTAAAACATGCCTGTTTGCAATTTAGTTTTAAACATTCCCAGGAGACTAATGAAATCTTGCTTACACAAATACATAAAGACAATAGATTAGCAGGGTACCTGAGAACATGTTTGCTTAGAAAGATAGTAGCTAAAAATACTGTTCTTTTATTTTTTTTTTTTCAGTTTGCCATACACTTTATGTTAAAAACGATATCCATGTTACTGAATTTCATAGAATCTTGAGATTATGTAGTAAACACGTTTATGTGAAGGAACACTTTTGATTTACAGATTGTTGCAGTGGGACTGCATAAGAAGGTTCTTCAGATATTAAATGCAGACCAGGACCTTCAAGTAGCCAGTTTTATTAGATTATACATTTCAAGAGATTAGCACACATAACATGGAGGAGAAAGTGTGGATAATATAATAGAGTTTAAGGCCTTGGAGTAAAATGGGATTTTATGTTTAGAAAGATCAGAAAGAAATATCTCCACACAAGGGATATTTCAAAGAAAAAATAAAAACGCTTCTTCTCACACTTATTTTGTGACCACATTTACAGCTGATTTTTTACAGAGTACATTCTGTCTTAATGAAGTTTTGACTATCTCGGAAGTGTGAGACCAAACTGTCTTGCATACTAGGCATGGATCCAACATTTTGCTTTAAGAAGCTATATCACTTAAACTTCCCAAGCCCCAGGATTTTGCAATATTTCAGATCTGTTGACCATCTGTTTTGATGTCAACTTTAAAGACTACTGTCTTAATTAGTGTATATATATATATATATATATTTATATATATATATATATATATATATATATATAGTGTGTGTGTGTGTGTGTGTGTGTAAGTATGAGTGCATATCTATTATATATATATATATATATATATATATATATATATATATATATGGGTCTACTTCAGTAGACCAAACTTTTACTTACCCAACACTGAAGTTTCCCAGACGAAAGCACCGACAAATTCAGAAGACTTGACATCCAGAACACCGACTTCACATGCAAGGTAAGTAACCACTTGGCCATCCTGTTGATCTTTGCTCCTTACTCCTCGTGGTAGTGTGATCTCGGTGTTAGTATATTTAGTTGGGGGGGTGTGGGGACAAAGCCCCCCACATTGGTTTGTTTAGTTTAGTTTCATTAATTGTTCTTGTTCGGGATGGCCAAGTGGTTATTTACCTCGTGAGCGAAGTTGGTGTTCCATATGTCGGTCTTCTGTAGTTGTCGGTGCTTTCGTCTAGGGCAAGTGAGAGTCAGGTAAGTAAATGTTCGGTCTACCGAAGTAGACGCGCATATATATATATATATATATATATATATATATATATATATATATGTATGTATATGTATATATAAGTTTAGCATCAAAATATCAAAGACAAAACATTTTTTAAGAAAAAGACTTAACTACAATGTCAAAAACAAAAAATCTAGCCTAAATGTTGAGCGTCAGAAGCATCACGATCAGCATTTGACTTACCAGACTTCCTGTTTCAAATGTCGTATGTCATTTTACGTCCCCCCTGCACCCTCCATATGGGGGGCAGTGCACCCCACACACCCTGCAAATTATATATACCAACTCCAAGATCACACTACAGTAAGGAAAAGGATAAATTCACCGATCTTCACTATACTACGATCTCTATTCAAAATGCTGACTTCATAATAACAAATCAAGCTTTACTTTCATTATTAAAATTTCGTATTATTCCAGTTCGGCATTGTAAAACTTTGAAAACGTACTTTTGGCCACACCCTGTTCAAGAACAGGCCTTCAAAATTTTGGCAAACCATATATATATATATATATATATATATATATATATATATATATATATATATATATGCACATATGCATATGGGTCTACTTCGACCCATTAAAAGCTCACCTTTGCAAATAGCAAGTGAGTGAATCCACTTCAGTGAAAGTGCATTTCAGCAAAAATGCACTTTCATAAATTTCACTTCACCGATCCACAAACCCCCCCCCCAAAAAAAAACAGAAATAAAACACACTACACACTTTCGCTGAAGTGGATTTGCTCACTTGCGATTTGCAAAGATGAGCTTTCAATGGGTCAAAGTAGATATATATATATATATATATATATATATATATATATATATATATATAATTTTAGGTATCATATGTATATTTATTGTTTTTTAGTTACAGGGACAATTAGTAGAAGATGCAATCACTAGAATGACAATATTAGTTATATTTTTTGAAATAATCATATGCAGTGGTTTAGTTTCCTGATTTTTTTCAGAATATAGGTGACTGTGCCTCACGTTTTTGCTCTGTTCCTGGTAAATTTAATGATGTTCTGGTAAGTTAGTAAGGATTGCAGAGGGTATGGGGGACTTGCTCCACATATCTCGAGTGTGTGTGTGTGTGTGTGTGTGGGGGGGGGGGTTGTCCCACAGCAGAAAACACTTGCAGGTTACTTTTTTGCTGTTCATTTAACTAGCAGTTGAACTAAAGCATTTGGTCTTGTTTTTCAAGAAATATGATTCCATTAAGTAGATTTTCTATTAAAGGTGATTTCTGCTTATCTGATTAATTGTGACTGTACGCTGCAATGATACATACTACACACACACACACACACACACACACACACACACACACACACACACACACACACACACACACACACACATTTCACTCTGCTATGGAAGTTTATACAAAGATTAGAATAAAATAAAAAGCATGGAGCTAGCAGTAGGAAAAATGAACACTGGATTATTTTGTAAGCATTTTTTCCCTTTTAATAAAATTACCCCAGGCTTCTTCAGATGAGAAAATTCACTTAAAGTGTCACAAATATGATTGGTTTAAAACAAGCATCACATGCCAAAAAAATGTCCAATCAATGCTTAAAATTAATTTTTTCAAAGACATTTCATACTAAAATTTCTCAATAATTGAAATACACAGGAATACATAAATATATTGATTAAAATGCCATTTTAAATTTTCCCTACTATACTCTCCTAGCATGCAGTTCTGGATTTATACTTCTAACCATTCAACCAGGGGCATTATCAGCTGCTGTATTGACCTGCTTATATAATTATATTTTGTCTAAGTGTAATTCTTTGTCACTTTCCTTTGGTCCACTAGTGTTTTGTTTCTATAATAAAGAACAAGAGTTTCTTAAAATTATTGCATTCATCCCTTCTCTTATCTGCATTCACACAATTAAGTGTAGTGCATCTTAACTTTCTGCCTATTTTACCAACATACAAATATTTGTATGTTAAGCATACAGCTATATGAACAACCAATTCTGTATTACAAATCGATTGATCATTACTGCCAAAGCAATGACCAGATTTTTTTGTTCAAATAATGACTGTATGCTCATCCTTTATGTCCTGACTGATATTCTTTGCTTTTAGCAGTTTTATTAGTTTTAATTAGCAGCATGAATGCTGGTACTATAAAGTTGTAGAGACTGAGAAACACAAATAGAGCAGAAATAAAATTTGGAAAAGAACTTGTAAGTCAAATTACCATAAACTGAAATTATATACAGTCAGATTCAAAAAACAGGTGCTGCTGTTGCACAGGGTTGGTACACAGTCAAAACCACGTTCATAGGAGTCTGTTACCCTGCATTTTATATGCTTGCACTCTATGCATTTTGTAGTGTTTTCTGTGGTGGAGTCCCACACCTCTAAACTTATATAAATCTCCTCTGAGTACATATCAACACCTAGTAAATACATGCTCCCACATAGATGGGTATTTCACATTATCCAGCTTAAAGATAACTGAATTTGGAAGCCTCATTAATGGGTCTACTGAAATTTGACATCAACTGCATTTGATCATTACTGGTTGACTGTTCCTGCTCTGTTCACTGATATCCCACTGTATGATCTAGTTCTGTATGTCACACCCATTTTACTGTTTTTATCTACTTGTTCTGTTACTGTTGTAATAATCCTAACTTCCCATTCCCATCAGATTTGCTATGTCTTACAAATAGAACCTGATTTTGGTTCTCCACCCCTGTGCATCTATATTTCTTCCTGAGCATGATTTCATAATCCTCTGAAACTCTGCATTCTTAAAATGGAAAAGTCAATCCAAGCATGTGTTTAGGCCAAGGGGCACTAACAGGAAGGACATGTTCTTTGCACCATCATGGGGTGAAGTGGTCTGCTATTCTGCATGCAGCTGTAGTGTAGAACATACCCTGACCTGTGCATGAGAGCTGTGTAGCAATGCAAGCTTGATCTGTAACAAGCCTGCTATTATTTTTGATGTGCTGTGGGGTTCTACTTGAAAATTATAATGCAAATCTAGCTTTATGACAACTTTGACCAAAGGCCATTGTGTCAGCCTGGTTCAACGTTATTCAGCAGCCATGTTTAAGCAGGCTCTGAGGTGAGTGGCAATGTTTTTTCAGTCTTACTGCTCATCCCAAGATGTAGGTGGCTCTTTCACCTTCTTTGCATGTGACCAGAGTTTAGGAGCAAACTGTGGGAATTTCTCAGCTACCATCCCTTTAACTTCTCATCTGTGATCCACTGGGCTGCATAAGGGTTTTCCTTTAGGAGTTCACAGACTTCCCAATCATTTGCGTTGTCATTGTCATTAGCTAAAAGTGGCCGATTAGGGATGATTTCAATATCCATGCTAATGAGCATTCCGTACATGCTTTAAAAGTGTTACACTGTAGTACACCTTTAGGTTGACCTTCCCTCCGTACCTCCACTGATCTTGAGCTGTTGCTTTGCAGGAATTTTAATCTTGCCAACTCTAAGTGTCTCTCTCCTGTGTTGCATCAGTTCCTTGTAGAAATCAGTGTGGATCACTGATCATATGTGACTGCCTCTTTGAATTGCATCTTCCCATATCATATTCATCCAGCTCACTTGGCTGTGTATGAATCCTTGCACAGTCCCCGTATCCCTCTTCTCCATAACTCCAGACAAAGGAAGGAGTGCTAACTATACTGTTCCCATCTGCAGGAGAAGCTTAGAATGGATGAAAGTTATGTTTGTGCCAGCTGCAAATCATCTGTGAAAAAGCAGCCTTTCCATCCGGGAGGCTAGTCAACTAACTGGCAATGCCATATACCGTGTTTAATAGGCTGAGTAGTGCAAAGTTATACCGTAGTCTGGGAATACATTGAACCTATCTCTCCAGTGAGCCTTGTTTGTATTTTTAAACAAGAAACATCTTTATTAAATTATAGGCCATGTTACATTTATATAAATGACAATAAATCATAGCGACACAATCTCATTTGCAAACATTATACATTCCAATCCGTGCTGACACAACTGTAGCTGCAAACATTATACATCAATTTTAACATATCCAGTCATTGTTAGTCAACCATTAAATAGCTCATTCAAATCCTGCTTTCTTTTAAACCTTGTTCCTCCTCTGCATTTATTGATCCAACACTTCCCATTTTCTCATGTGTAATTTGCTTCTACCCTTTTCTAAAGAGACTGTTTCCAGTTGTTTTAATTCTGTTACTGTCTTCACTACTGCTAGTAAAGTTGGTTTAGACTTTGATTTCTATTTTCTAGTAATTGCTTTTTGGCGGCCATCATAATTAGACTCAGCAAGACCTTACTATGTCTAGGCAATTCCGAGTTTGTATCATAGCTCAAAAAAATAATTTCCCCAGTCGCTGCAACCTACTCACCCAGTATCTCCAAAACAGCAATCTGCAGGGAATCTTTAAAGTCTACCAACTGATTATACTCTCAGAAACTATGTTCCCAGTTACCTCTTTCTGTCCAATCACACCTCCAACAATGGTTGTCTCCCTGAAGACAAATTCTTTGAAGTCTGCTTGGGGTATAAAAATACCTATGAAGCACTTCCAGGCAAATATCCGAAATATTTTAGATTTGATTGCATATTTGGGAGACATGCATATATCCCTCCTATTGTTTCTTTGTGAATTGCTAAACTAATCTCTCTTCCCAGTCCTTCCTAAGCTCCTCTGATTGATTCTTATAGTTATTCTGCAATGTTTTATATGCTCTACTAATTATTCCCTTCTTAATGGCAACTTCTGTTCTAGATTCTACTAAAAACCCTGCCAGTGCTGGTCTTTCATTTAGGGCCCCCTATTTATTTCTCTTTACCTATACTCTGATATCAGTCCTTTATATGGAAGGCAGTGTTTAGCCTGCAGTCCAAATAAGTATTTGGCATCTTCCAATTCTATTATCTTTCTCTCGCTAGTTATTTGCTCCCAGTACCTTGGTTCCTTTGCCAGTTTTCTGTAAGTACATGTGTTTCTCCAATGTATTCCTGCCCCCCTCTTGCCTATTGTCTGTATCCCTGCGCAGCTGTTGCTAGTATTTTGTCCCCAGTCACTGCAATTTTGTCCCCCTCTTTTTGTACACCATAGTCTATCCCTCCTTATTTCTGTTTTTTTACCCTTTATTATGTCAACCTCCGTTATTGCAGCCCATCACAGATTATAGCTAGACCAAGCCAATGTCACAAATTGAGACCTACTTGCTTAACATCTAGTAGTGTGTATTTATAAGTCTTGCTTTCAGCCACTTACCTGCTACTGATAGTTTTTTTTCCCTTTCTATTTTATTCATCCATGGACCTGGCTCATTCACCTAGCATACCATCCCCTTTCTGCTACCTCCACTGCATGGTCCCTCCAAGTCCCCTCAATTATCACCTATGAGTCCACAAGAGGTTATTTATGGTAATGCCACAGTGGTGCAGCTTTTAGTGTTGCCAGCTCACAGCAAGAGGTTCTCTAGCTTGATTCTCAGCTGGGGTGCCTTCTGTGTGGAGTCTGCATGTCCTCCCTGTGGCCGCATGGGTTTCCTCCGGGTGCTCCGGTTTCCTCCCACATCCCAAAGATGTGCAGTAGGTGGATTGGACACTCTAAATTGGCCCTAGGTGTGAGTGTGTGTGCCTTCTGTGGAAGGTTGGGCACCTGGCTGGCAACTCGACACCGTAAAACTCCACTGCCAATCATGAGCAGACAGATGATCCACTGTGGTGACCCCTAACCGGGAAAAAGCCGAAAGAAGAAGAAGAAGTCCTGTAGGGTGCCATTTTTAAAATGTATCTGTAAAAATATGGAGCACTTGTAACCCTTCAGCGTTTTTGTGCACGCAATGTAAGTATTATCTGTTCATTGTTCTACACATACAGTTATACTTGCACTGCTTGTTCATTTATTTCAATATACACAGTAAAGTTTTAAATATCTGCTTGGCTAGGTTTATATAGTCGCAAGTGTTCTGCTTAATGTTCTGTTGACTATAGGACTGCATGTATCTGGTTGCTAGTGCACTACGTTTACTGCGTGGATAAACAAGGTGCAGCTGTTGTCTATAGACTCTGGTAAACTTTACTGAATTTTCAAAAGCTCCACTTGTTGTGCTTTTATCAGCTAGTACATTAGTATGAGTAGTTTGTCAACATATAGCTCATTTCAGAGTCCATATCTATTACCAGCTTACATACTGTGCTACCACGTTGCTTGTTGGTGGTTTCCTTGAAATGAAGAAATGTTAAAATGTATAGATTGTATGTTCTGTTGAGTTACCTGTGAGCGTGATGTTATACATTCAGAACTTGACCACTTCTTTCCTCCTCTTCAGTACTATTCCATAGCTCATAATGACAGCTTGTTTCCATTCTCATCCTACCCTCCTCTTTCCTTCCCATACTACCTTATTCATGCACCATTTCTAACAATTACCCCTCTTCTCTATTCCACTATTGTTTTGAGCTGCTCCCACCAACATTTCTGCCTTATCTAATTCACCATTCCTTTTTTTCAGATCCCCTAACAACAACTTTCATGCAAGATTGTTGCCCCCCTCCTGGGCTCAAATTATCAAAGCGAAATCTCCCTCACAAGGCTAATGGAACCCTGGTGACTCTGCTGTAGCTAATATTTTCTCCACCTCTTTCAGCACCCCATAGTCTATCCCTACTTATTTTTGTTTTTTACCCTTTATTATATCAACCTCCATAATTGTAGCCCATCACTGATTATAGCTAGACCAAGCTGATATCACAAATTGAGATCTACTTGCTTAACATCTAGTAGTGTATTAACAAAAACTGAAGAAATTAGCGGAATTAACCACAGCACAAGGAACCATAAAACATAAACTTTAATAAAGCAAGGAACATATAGTAGATAGAGTTAAGCGCTTTCACATTCAGCTACATCAGACCATAAAGAACCTGTCCTTTGTCATTCAAATTTATATAAAAACAACCAATAGGAATCAGATTAACTTAATTAAACGTTAAATAAATGAATAAATAAATACATTATTATCAAGAACTAGCCTACATTAAGGTGATATTAGAAATTTTACAGAGAATAAGGAGGTAAGGTGGATTATCAGATTAAGAGCAGACCAGGGTAAAGGTCTGAAATAGAAGGCCCCTCTGAAACCTATTTTAAAATCAATAGGCTTAAAGAATAAAATCTTTATATATATATATATATATATATATATATATATATATATATTTTTTATATATATTTTTAAATGTATACTTTTATGTTTTAGAAGGATTCATATTTATTGTAATACAAGTTTCTGTGATATATGTGTTCTTAGTTGATGCATAATTGTTTAATTAAGGTAATTAATTTTTTCTTTCTATTTTGCTATCAAACTACAGACCCATTGCTATACTATCACCTCCAACCCAAATACTTAAGAAATGTGTACCCTCCCAAATTCTTCCCTATCTCCTAAACAATAACCTTCTCTCTGACACACAGAATGGTTTCAGACCCAAACATAGCACCACATCTGCCCTTATTAGCTTCTTTAACACAGTTAACCAGTTTAGAAACAACTGCCTCTATGTCTCATCAGTCTTTCTCAACATGTCCAAAGCATTCAACCCCATTTCACAGCAGAAACTACTATGCCAACTAGCCTTCTTAAACATTTCACATTCTACCCTATCATGGTTCCACAGTTACTTATCAGATACACAGCAAGGTGTAAGGTGGCAAGATGACATATCGTCTTTATTACCAGTCTGAGTGGGGGATCCCCAAAGCTCCATAATTGGTCCAATCCTCTTTACAATCTTTACAAATTATCTCCACTCCGTAACCACATCAGCTAGTATTATACAATATGCAGATGATTCAACACTCATCTGCTCAGCTACTACAGACCCTGAACTCCTGAAAAAAAATCAAAAAGCTTTTACAAATGTAAAATAATGCCTTTCAACCAATCAACTAATACTAAAACCCAACAAGACCAAATTACTATTATTTTCCATCATTAAAATACCTTTCCCCCCACCCCGTTTGCCATTTACTCTCTTAACAACACCAAAATTGAGCCAGTAGACCACACCACTCTACTAGGTATTGCCATCGACAGATCCCTCAGTTATGACTTATACATTGCCCAAACAATCAAAAAGGTCCATATAAAACTCAGAGCACTCTACAGGGTCATACCATTCCTATCAAATCCCACAAAGACCACCATTGCCCAAACCCACCTACTATCCACTCTGTTATATGCCTCCCCTATTTTCACAAACCTAAAGAAATCAAATCTAAATAAACTGGAAGCATGCTACAATAAAATAGCCAGGTTTCCTTCCAGCCTCCCAAATAAAACTCACCATTGCTATGCACTACACAAACTAGGCTGGTTGGAACTCCCTAACCTACTGCCCCTGCGCCAACTCAAAATCTGTCACTCTATACTCTACAAGCCAAATAATTGTCCATCCCTTAAAGACCTACAAAAACCCTATTTGAACAAAAGAACCCTTTGCTCAGCCAACAAACTCCTTCTGGAAGTCACCAAAGCTAATAACAGCTATGGCAATGCCTTATTCTCAAACCACAAAGCTAAAATTTGGAACTCAGTTCCCTAACCTATTCTCACCACTATTAATCCCTCCAGTTTCACAACTCTTCTCAAATATTATCTGTCTGCAAACTGGCTGTGCTCTTGCTCAACACCTGGATGACCCCTAAACTATCTGACCTTATTTACTTGTCTTACTTCATCTCTCATTCTATAGCACTATTGTCAATAAACAATGATTATTTTTGTGTAACGTGTTGTCTTACACTCCTACTGCATTATATGCACCACTGTGTTTTATTGGATTATCTCAGTTTTTTTAATAATGTTGTAGTTACTTAATTCTGACTTTCAATTCAATATGTATAATGTAACCATGTTTTAAACTCCTGTTTCATGATGTTGTTCTCTATGCATATGTTTTTACACTCTTGACTTATAATTTTGTTCTATATTTATTTTGTTTTATGTTTATTTGTTTCTACTAATGTACACTTGGAGCTTTTCTCCCTCGTCCTGTGCTAAAATAATGAGCCTTTTTGGCTCAGTCAGATACTCCTGGTAAACAAATGTTAAATAAATAAATAAGTTTGTTCAGGACTTTAGTCTTGTATTTTAAATAACAGTTATGGGAGAACCGTGGTCCTGCATTATTCTGCACTTCTATTTCCACAAGTAGAATTATTTGTAAAAGTGTTCTGTTTGTATTTCATTCACAATTCTGGCAGAACTGTGTATTCCTACAAGATTTTTAGCCTTAGTCATTTATTATTGCATTTTCCCATAAACAGTGTTACTAGTAAATTTCTATATAGTCTGGTGCCTTAAACTGTAGTAGAAGGTCAATAGTGAGAGAATTATCTCTACTCCAGTTTGTGCTTCATTGCTGTTATATTCTGCTTATCCTTTACCTGCTTAAAATTGCATTCTGTGTCTGCCCCATCCCCCACTAACACATTAAGCTAAAGTTTCTGAGAGAGCTCCAGTATTACTTTTATTTGATTGAATTGCTTTTTAACTGTCCCTGTTCCAAGTAGCTGACACATACATTGTTTGAGATTTGATTTTCACACACACACCTGGGAAAGGCTGGCACAGATTTACCACTATACCACCTCCACCCAGAGTATAAGATAGATTCACTGCCACCAGCCAGCTTCTTTAAGGTTCTTACTGGGGTATCCAATTACTCATAGTAAAATTAATACTTATACTAATGGTAGTATTAACCAAGCAACAAGATTTTCAAAAGTATGAAGCCAAAGTGCCACTAAATAAATGCAATTACTCTCAAAGGTTACACTATTTTCTAAAAGAACAGCCACAATGAGGTTTAGATATCTTTAATAATAAATAATAGAATAGAAAACATGAAAATACTGAATATCTATTTACAATAAACGCCAGAGTTTCAATTCACAGGAAATATACAAACAACACAGATGGACAGATTCAGATAGATACAGAAAAATAATATTTAACTAGTCTCACTATATTGTCCTAACTGACTGAATAATTACTATTCCCTGGTTACTTACTAAAGCAAGGCAAGATGAAGTGGATGAGTGTCTTTGTTGTCAGTTCCAAAACAGAGTGCTGAGTGTCTGCTGTCACATCTCTCATTAGTATCTAAATACAATTTCAGTGCACATCTGGTCACTGATTTTGTGGTTCCCACACTACCCCTTCACTATAAATTTGAGCCAGGATCTAGCACAGATGTGTCACAATACACATAAAAACCTGTTAAGACTTATTCCAGCATCCAGAGACCGTAAAACAATTCCAATACTTTCCTCCTTCCTGTAGAGACTAACCAGCCATTCTCGGGCATCCCAGATAGCAATTATTTCACCACTAAGGACAATAAGAGCAGGATCCCAATGCAGACATTGTGTCTCTAGTTACATTTATACCTGTGAGATAAAATCATTATGGCCTAAACCAATTCACTTCATTTCAGGCTATTTATAAGGTTAGCTGGGCTGAGCTTAACCCCTTCTCTTCCAGCATCCTCTGTTAACATATATACATTTAATCAGTTACAATACAGTCTTATATACATGTATATTTCATTACTGTCCAGCAGGACCAACTGTTGCTATATTTTTAACACAAGCAACTTTACAAATGCATTTTTAACACAAGCATCTGTACAAATCAGTTTGATATTTAAATGACATATAATTTGTTACAAAACTCCAGTTAGGTATGCTGGCATATGTTACACACACACTCCCACTCTGGCACAACTGGCACTGTCTCACATCATCACAGAACCTTTTGGGAAGTCTTCCACCCTGAGTAACTACATCATCAAAAAATTCAATTCACCTGCCAGGAATTTGGGAACTCATGTAGATAGCAACCTAGCTTTCCACCAACAAGTGTTCACTGTAGAAGAAAGTCCTTCTGTGTTGATCAACTTATAAACAAGGGCATGGCATCTAGGTCCAGAAAGGCCATAATAACTCTGTGCTTGGCCCCCATCAGACTCATCATAGAATATAATGCCACCTCCAGTATGTAACCATCCAGACACATGCAACAACTGGAATATCCGCAAAGGTTCCTTCCAAAAAGAATACAGGGAGTATACACAATGTCTCATGCTAATCACTTCAAAGCCTTATCTCTTTACTTGGTATCATACAGACGTCTGACAGGTGGTCTTTGCTTGGCATAAAGGGCATCATTGGACAGTGTTTTAATAAACCTTTTGCACATCTGCAAAACAAACACCATCAGAACTACTAAGTTAAAAGACCTAAATTTTGCTTGTGACATAAATAGCATATGTTGGAGAGACAATATATTTCTCAGAGATTTCCCATTTTCTGGAACAGATTCCTCACACAGCTTGGACCAATGAATGGATAATCAGAAATTTACCCTGATTTGGCTCCTCTGTATATGATGGACAGAGGCAGTCAGTAAATCTCTACCTATACAAATCAAAATTTTGTGTCACAGTTGGGTTGCACAATTAGGCTTATAAAGGCCCTAGTAGTCATTAGCTTAGTATGCACCAATGAACCTATGAAGTTTCTACAAATCTGCAGCATAGGCCTTTATCCTGAAGTGGAGGTTCTCCTCATTGCTCAACAGTTGGCTGCTATTGAACAGACTGCGATATTTTTAGTATTATTTCTGTAATGCCCAGCTAATATCCCACTGGACTGCCATTAATAAATGTGACGTTCACCCACTTAAAACCTGGGTCAGTAATTAAGGAGCCTCAATCCTCATCACTGACTTCAGTGTGGGAACGTCATGGAAAACACCAGCACAGAGCACACAAGAGTAAAATTCCACAATTTCCCTTAAGAGCAGAACAGGAACATGCTCTTTTTTTCTGGGACTGGACTATATACCTCTGTCCACCCCAAATGTAATTTTTTATTATACACTTCAGAACATTGCCTTCCAGTTTAAGACCTCTGACTCACTCACACTCAAAATAAATCCAAATCTCATACACTGAAATACTTATGGGAAGCCTGACACAGATTTCTAGCTGTGTCCCCTCCCCAATACAAATGGTAACTGCCACCAGAGTCAGACAGGTCTACATGCAATTATTAAAAATTAAATATCAAAATAAATGATAGCTATGACCAGAAGCAGCCAGGCATTTGAGGTGACCTGGGGAGTATCAAATAAGTATAAGCACTCTCTAATCACTAAAGAACACAATGGTTGTCCAGCCACAATGTAATGTAAAGAAAAATGTTTAATGATAAGTAAAATGATTGCAAGAATGTAAATCAATAACTTTCAATAAACACCAGAATTCCATCACTAAAAATGTAAAATTAAACTATAGGATAAAAGTTCATCATCTTAAAAAAGTCTATCTAAATAACTAAACTTTTCTAATCTAACAAGAGAATACTGTCCCTGATCTAATATAAAACATAACAGCAAAGCAAAGGCAGGCTTACAGTTTTTGGTGAGCTCTTTTTCATGGGTATCCACTGATTGCAACTCTTCACTAATTGCTGCTGTTCACAAACTGTTCAGCACTGTAACTGACTACAGCAGTCTCTTTTATAGTCCACTGGTTAACAATCTCAACTGTCTTATTTTAAAAATAACAGAGTTATTTGAAAAAGTTATTTTCCTGTCAATCAGCTGTTCCAATAATCACCTAGCAACCAGAAACATTCTAATGACATCACTTACTGTTCAGCTGATTCTCCACAGACAGTTGGTACCTTAGAATCTCCCTCATGGGGCAGAGCCAAAATGGCCAACTGAGAGCAGTGAATTTTGAGAGCTCCATAAACTAGTATAATAATATGGGAAAATGTTATTATTTTCAAGTTTAAAATGTCAGAAATCTATAGATAAACTACTAAACTATATAAATATCAATTTTGGTGGAGATATACAAAAATTTTCCTGTCAAGTAACTTGGAGATATATTGAGTGACTGAATATGAACAACTCAAGAAATTCTCATCCAGATGCTGTTTTGAAAAAAGAACTGCAATTGATGACATCTACCTTACAGGAACTATCTTTGAAGATGGATGGCTTTAAAAATGACTTAGAAAACCTCAAATTAAATTCTCAAAAACAGACTGATAATCTTAAGGAAGTATTACAGCAACACCATACAAAAATAACAAATATAGAGACTTCTCTAAATGACATTGAAGGGAGACTCAAAGAGAAGAATTCCAAAAATAAATCTGCTTAAACAGAATTCATGACTGCTTAACAAAACAGATGACTTAGAAAATAGGGAAAGGAGAAACAACATAAGGATCTTTGGTTTGCCTGAAAACAATGATTTCATTCTTAACAACTTGGATTCCTGAATTTTTAGACTTGAAAGAGGGACTTTCATTTGGAATTGAAAGGGCGCATAGAGTACTGAGGAAACCTGCTTCTAACTCAACAAATACTCCACCTAGATCTATAGTTATGAAATTTCTTTCATTTCTGGACAAGGAACTAATATTAAAATCTGCTTGTAGAAAATCTCCCTTAAAATACAATCAAGGCCTGATAAGGTTTGATAATGATTATTCTTCCAGAATACTAGAACAAAGGAAAAAAGTCTGGCCAATAATAAAACTGTTGAAACAAAACAGCATTAAAGCACAGCTGGCCTTTCCAGTAAAGATAAAAATACTTTTTGCCAATGAGATGAGAACCTTTAATGACTTAAAAGAAGCTACTATATTCATCAAAAACAACAACATAGTGTCAATCCCAGAAGAAATGGAATATATGGCCCCTACTCTTA
Source organism: Protopterus annectens (assembly GCF_019279795.1). NCBI lineage: Eukaryota > Metazoa > Chordata > Ceratodontiformes > Protopteridae > Protopterus > Protopterus annectens. Next base: position 706,849,060 of record NC_056739.1, on the reverse strand, counting down.
AAATAATAAAAGACACAAATCCTTGGACTGATATAAGAAAGAAGAAACAAAAAAAAAATGATTCCAAGATAGCTGTCCCAAAATAATAACTCAATTCCCCTACTTGAACTCAATGAATACTTATCTTGTTCATTTTTTCATTGCTTTTACTTATAATAACTTAAGTAATTAACTAATTCAACAAGGTACCATTCATCAGAGTTTAGACTCAAATGTAACAAATTAACATAATATATAATAGCAGTAACAGTAGAGTGTTTTGAAAAAAAATGCTGTCATGGAGACTAATGTTTTCTTCAGTTAAAGTGTGATTTAGAAATGTCATGTATATTCTGGTTAAATAATAATAGCAAGCTCTTAGTACAAATGTCATCATTATTCTGTCTAAATGTAGTTAATATCAATTATGGCAAGTATCACAGCTATGAGTGCTGTTTGATCAATCTTGATATAGTGTGCATGGATGCAGCTGTGTCTGGCAGCTAGTACAAATGTCATTATTATTCTGTCTAAACATAGTTAATATCAGTTATGGCAGGTATCATAGCTTTGAGTGCTGTTTGATTAAGCCTGACATGGTGTGTGTGGATGCAGCTGTGTCTGGCAGATGTTGAATGTTGCTGTTTTCATCTCTGGAAAGCTGTGGGTTGCAGCTTGTGATCAAGATTTGCTGATGCTTGTTTATTAGGAAGAGACATTTGGTGTTTTAGCCTGGCTCCAGGAGAAGGGGTGGATAAAACTGTGATTTAGGATATTTTGGCAGAGAATAGTTTGTTTATACATCTGCTGAGTGAGAGGTGGAAAGCCTGGAAGAATGTGTTAACTCTTGTTGTGGCGGCTTGTTGGGAGGGTTTTTTTTATCTGTTTGCTCTCCATTCTTTTCCTGGCTGGTGCCTCGCTGAAAGGGAGGGAATTTAGGCTTGAAGTTGCAGTGAAGTGAAGCTTTGCTTCAGGTACATCACGAGCCTCTGGTATGCAGTACACAGACACACTAACAGAAACAGACGCTCCCATGTTGCTATGGTAATGGAGGCAGAGTGACAATAATGCTTAACTCCGAGATGATTCTCTGCAATTAAAATTTTGGTTTAAAAAAATAATAAATAATAAAAGGGCTGTTTTAAACCACATGTATACATATTGATGGTTTTCCAACCCTTTGTTTAGCTCATTAAGTTGAGTCTTGATAAAAAAGTAAATAAATAATAAGCACAATTTCATATTTAAAATGTATTTTGGTCCAAACACCTTAAGGACTTACATAAGAGTGGAAGTCTGAGTTATTGTGAAAGACTAAGAGCACTTGGTCTTGCTCAGTACGCCTTTCAGTGGTCTGGGAGGTGAGCTTGCTCAGACGTGCTGGGCATATGGGCATAGCTGATTCTAGAGGTGTTTGGGGTTGCCAGGAAGTGCTAGAGAGTCATCAGATTTCCTTCATGGAAATATATGTGGGAATGGAAGGTGTGTTGAGTGGTTCACTGGCAGAGTGGCCACTGCATGGAACAGGCTGGTAAAATGGAACTGGACAAATATTGGTTTGGATATTTTAAGAACAGCCTAGAAACACACCAAAACTGGATGGGCATTGTTGCCCATGCTTGAAGTACTGATATGTGTGTACGTAAGGATTGAAATATACTTATAACAAATAAGAAACTAGAAGGATCTCACAAATTAAAGTATATGGATTGTATAAACATGCTTGGAAGGAGCTAATAATAAGAATAAGCATTACAGCTTGTGGTCTCTCAAATAACTAAGCAACAGTAAAAAAAAAATCACATACAATAGTTATGCAATATATGATTTTAGTAAATCTAGACATAAAATATATAATCATCATATAAGATGAAGCAGTCTGCTGAATTTCGATATTAAAGACAGGATTTAATAACATGGGCTTGTGTATAATAACACTACTGTCTTAACTTGTCATAAATGATATACACTACATTGAACATCAAGGTGAAGCATGATGATTTTCTTATATAAGTAAACATGCATACCAAAGTCATGTAATTGCTTTAACTTGAATTGTAGTTTTTGTAACCCATTTTGACCATATATAATACTTAAGCGGTTACCAAGGTAGCTAATGTTTTATACATGACATCAAACTGACAAAGTTGTTCAAGGGAAACAATAGAAGCCTGAACTAGGAATGTCACAGAATGTAACAATCACATTCTGAACAAATAGTATTCAATTGACAATAATCACTCAGTTTAATAACATGGGCTTGTGTATAATAACACTACTGTTTTAACTTGTCATGAATGACATACACTATATTAAACATCAAGGGGAAGCATGATGATTTTCTCATATAAGTAAATGTGCATAACAAGTCATATATTTGCTTTAACTTGAATTGTGGTTTTGTAACCCATCTTGACCACACATAATACTTAAGCTGTTACCAAGGTAACTAATGTTTTATATATGACATCAAACTGACAGAGTTGTTCAAGGGAAACAATAGAAGCCTGAACTAAGAATGTCACAGAATGTAACAATCACATTCTGAACAAATAGTATTAAATTAACAATAATCACTCAGTTTAACCTTTGCTGATTATACAAAATAGAATGTTGCCATTTAAATCTAAAAACTTTCAGTATATGCCATAAAATGGCAATTTATGAATGCGGAAAGGGAACTTGTAATTATTAATCAAAATAAGAGAATTTGTTGTTTTTAACCTATAATTTTGTTCATTTTATAATAAGAAATGACAGATAAAAATCCTTATGTGTAGGAAATGGGGGGAAGAGGGATGCACTGATAATTAAAATACACTAACTTTCATCAATGTTCACATAAAACAAACTTGATGCTTTAAGTAAGTTAGCAACATACAAAGTGATTAATTAAATGCTGGCAAACAATGAAATATAACTTCTGATATATCCAGTGAAATACATTGTATTATAAGCATTAGGTTTAAATATTATTACTATCTATTTATATTAAGTAATAAGTTTTGAAAGGCTTCATCAGTATGGGTGAATATGATAAATAACTGTGTGCTATAATCTTTTACTGAGGTTTTATATATGATACATACTACTTTACTATGATTGAATTCTTGTCAGCTATCTTTCATGTAAATATTAATTGCTTATACAATAAGTAGAAATTTATATTGTATTAGAATTCTGTCTAATCTACAGTAGTACTATATCTGTTCAAAATAATATAAATATTGCTTATTCCTATTATAAATATCCTCCATGTGATAATTCAATGTATGGATGGCTCAGATGTTCTGGAGTGTCAAGGTATGAGTGATAATTTGATGGATTTAGGTTTATCCATCAGATTAAGGATGATTTTTATTCCATGGCTAGTGTAGATATTAGTTTTGTTACCATTTATTAATTTAAATTTATTTCACAAAAACATTTTTACTGTGCCTGACCAAAACATTGCTTTATTGGTAAACACTCAAAATATAAAACTGATAATTTCCTTTAAAAGCTCAAACATATACTTTATATTTATCAGAGGAAAATGTTTAATAGTCACAATAAAACAAAAAATACATAGTCTAAATAACCTAAGATGGATTTAAATTTATTATCTTTAAATACCAATGGCTTAAACAATCCTAGCAAGAGATCAAATCTACTGAAATATGTAAACTGAACAAAGCACAAGTTGTCTTCCTTCAAGAAACTCATTTCAAAACAAATGACAGTTACAAATGGAATCCTAAGGAATATATGATATTGGCGCAATCCACTTATAAGACAAAGACAAAAGGGATAACAGTTTTATGGAAAACAAATGTGATTAACCCAGAAATCATTCATATGTATGAAGGTAAAGAATGCCTTATGGCATTAGTAATAGTTAAATATAATAACAGAATATGGACCCTAGCCAATCTATACTGGTTCCCAGGCATTGGAACAGGAACTGTTAAAAAACACTTGGATTTCATTTCCAATAATTATAAAGGCAACTTAATATTAGGAGGAGATTTTAATGGTATAGTTGATATTTCTGAAACTACAAATAAAAGACCTCTGCATACATCTGCTGTATCAAAAGCTTTAAGCAAGTGAGTAGAATTATTTCATCTTGTAGATACTTTCAAATTTAAAGAAGACAAATCTTTGTTGTTTTCCCATCAAAATCAAAGATTTGGTACCCAAACTAGAATAGATAAAATATTTACTGCTCATGACTTACACTCTCAATCACTCCTTGCCCCTTTTCAGACCACAATTCATTAATACTAAAACTTCAAAATGGGTACAAACCATTAATCTTAACTCCAGAATGCCAGCATATATAACTAAAATTAAAGAGTTCAAACCCTGGTTATTATCTGAATTACAGTTCTTAGATATTAATTATACCACAGAGATAAATAAAATAATGATTTCGGACTCATTAAAAGCTTAAATATATGGTAAAACCCTAATTTAGTATAAAAAAATCAGAGAATGGGATTCTGAATTATTAGATCTACAATCCAAACTTTTGTCAGTAAAAGTTGAAAAAAATCAAAATCATTTGGAGATAAAAAAGAAAGTAGACATATTAAACAATAAATACAATGAAATTCTAACACATAAAACTAGTCTGGCCACTTCTCCCAAAGATCTACATAATTTATCCACTAGAATCAAAATACAATCAAAAGCTAATAACATTAAAAGTATCTTCCATGAAAAGAAAGAGAAAAATGTCTTGAATATAAGTGACATTATTGATGTCTTTAGAAATCACTATATGGAACATTTCTAAAAAGAAAATATACATATAGATAAATTAAATCTAGATGAAAAATGTTCTAATATAAAAAATACCTGAAAAATTAAAACTAGATCTGCAAGCACCCATATCCTACAAAGAAATTACAGATACAATAAAAGAGGGTAAAAATAATAAAGCTCCAGGTATAGATGGCATAATTATGGAAATATATTAACATTATCCTTCAAATATACTATCCCTCTTCCATAAAACTCTATTAGAAATTCAGTCACAAGCTTTAATATCACCCTCTTGGAGATATTCCTTAATCACATTATACAAAACACCAAAAATCCACAAACAACGAACTGTTAAACTGAAACGGAATGCAATAAAAGTCGGCCAAAAAGAGTTAGTGCTATTTATTATAAATTACACTTTCAGCTAGGACAGTGCCTAGCCTTCTTCCTTAATCACGCCAATCATAAAGGAAAACAAATCCCAAACTTCTGTACCTCATATACACATATATATCATTATTAAATAATGACTATAAGATATTTATGACAATATTAACTAACAGAATGAAAATAACACTATCAAAAACAATAGATAATGATCAAACTGGATTTATATATCATAGACACACACATAACAGTATTAAAGGGATAATTTCTCTTATAGATTATGTTAATAAAGAAAATAAAGAAACATTCATGATTGGCTTAGATATCGAGAAAGCCTTTGATTCCCTAAATTGGGACTATTTATTCAAAATCCTAATGCTATTTGAATTTCCTGCATCCTTTGTTCATCTCCAAAAGAATATATATATATATATATATATATATATATATATATATATATATATATATATATATATATATATATACAAATAATTTAGTGTATGTCAAGTTAGGTCCTTTTACCTCTGAATCTATACATATAACAAAAAGCACTAAACAAGGATGTTCCATGTCACCAATTCTGTTTGCTCTGGCTATTGAAGTATTGAAGTATTGGCAGATTCAGTTCGTAATAATATAGAAATCAAAGGAATAGATGTTTATGAACAATACAATTCTAAAGTAATGCTATTTGCTGATGACAAATTACTAACAAAAGAGACATTAGAAGAATTAGATATATTAATTGACAAATTTCACATGACTTCAGGACTCCATTTCAATAAATCAAAGTAAACATTTTTAGTGTTAAATAAAAAAAAGAACTGCAGACTAAAGGGGATCACATCATAGGGAAACAAGAATCTACCTTAAAATATATAGGAATTGAGTTATGCAAGGATAATAATGAATTAATCTGAAAAAAACTACAATAATATCATCAATACAATTAAAATCTCTGTGGAAAAGTGGAACAAAGTAATATTAACATTTGAAGATATTCTACAATTAATAAAAATGGTTTTATTGCCCAAGATCCTATATATAGCCTTGGCAATACAACTGTTACTAGAAAGAAATATACTTAAAGAAATAAATTCATGCCTAATAAATTTTTTTATGGTTTCCCAAAAGAAACAGAATAGCTATAATACATCATATCAGACCATGGAAACAGGGAGGATTAAACTTTCCTGATATAGAAACATATATAAAAGCATCAATATCTAAAACAATCTCAGACTGGATAAGTCCAAATTACTCTGCAAATTGGAAAGAATTGCTAACTGTAATATCAATAAATTAATTTGATTTACCAAAAACATTTCAAATAGATAAAAACTATTTGCCATGGTACATATTATGTATTAGTATATAATATAACATAACTAAACCCACTAAAACTTGTATGATTAATTATTACATTTGTTTATTATTTTTTTTTTATTTTTACATTTGTTTACCGGGATAGTCCGACTGGACACAGGTCTATTTACAGCAGAGGCCCAGGAAGAAAAGCTCCATACATTTTAGTTCGTTTACAATAAGTTCACAAATCAAATATTCATACATAGATTATGTACAATTTCTGATAAGTTTAGAACATTACAATAAGTTCAAACCTCAAATGATCAGACATAGATTATGTACAATATATGATAAGTTCAGCACATCAAATGTTCAGGTATAGGTTATGTACAGTTCACAATAAAGTTCAGCAGATTGAAATAATTGTTATACAGTGTCAAGCAATATACTATATATATCAGACAGTGAGAGTAGAAATTGTGGTCACAAGAGATATGTTTGAATGTTATTTGATGCATGGGCATATCTATTTATGCATGAGGTGGACTTTTAGAGAGCTTTTAAAGATATTGGCCGATGTAGCAGAGGTAAGGTTAGGGGGAAGGTTATTCCAGTTTTTTGCTATGCTGTGAGAGAATAGGGCTTGTCCTGTGTAGTTGTTGGCTTTGGTGATAGACAGTGTGTTTTTTCCGAAGAGTGTAGGGGATGATTTCATGTGTGCTTGGTTAGTAACTGAATGGGGTTTTGAGTGGATAACTCAAAATATTGTAGGCAATTGTTAGTTCATGATAGTTGATTAGCTGGGGTAGTTCTAGCCATTGCAGTGTATGCAGTGCATGACAGTGGTGTGATTTGTAGCTGGATTTAGAAGTGAATCTGGTGATTTTATTGTAGCATGACTGAAGTTGTTCAAGGTCCTGTTTTCTTATGTGTGTACGGACTGGAGCGGCGTACATTAAAGTAGATAGAAGGTGTGATTGGACATTAACTCATTTAGGAAAATTATTAATGCAAATATAGATTTAAAAATCTGGTTTGATCTTTTAACACCATTTATAGTCACAAAGAACTTCCCACATAAAATATATAGAGAAATTATTAATTCCTGGGAACAGAAAGGATTTGTTTGTTGGCTCCCATGTATCAAAGAATTAAAAGTTTTAGATATGTGAGTAATAAAAACAACATAGAAAATTCCACAACAGGACTAGCTAACTTTACAGAGTATTCTGTCATATTTGCAAGATTTAAGTAGAATAATTAACAATTCTTTATTTAAATAAATGCCTAAATTTACGAAATACATATATGAAATCATATATAATGTCTTTGACATGGGAAACAGTATTTCAAAATTTTACAAAATATTGATAAACTATAAAACAACACCCAAAACCTCATATTGGAAATATATAACAAAAGGACACTCAATACAGTTAACTGAAGATATTAAAACAAATATCTTATTATCAATAAAATATACATCCTTTACACAATACTGGAAAGTTTTTAATTGGAAATGCTTGCACAGAACATTCTTTTACCCTAGACAGAATCAATAAAATTAGTTCTTCCATAAAATGAATATGTTGGAGATGTGAGCAAGTACACAATGCAGATTGGAACCACATTTTCTTTGACTGTGTTAAAAGTAAGCCATTTTGGAATGGTATTAATAACTTTCTACAAGCTTTATTTAATGAATCATTTTATTTAACTAAAGCTCTTGTATTATTAAATGTAAATAAAGGTCCTCATTTGAATAGGTCAAACATGTATCTAGTATGAACTATACTTGCAATTTCAAGGAAGTGTTTAACAAGAAGATGGAATGCAAACACAATACCAACTTTGGAAGACTTCTAAAGCCTTCTGAAGACCACAGCATTACTGGAAATTAAAATTAAAGAACTAAGAATTTATCTAAAGCCATATATCAACAACCCTTGGGGAAAAGTCTTATCGTTGATTAACACTATACAATAATTGATCAGACACTCTGATAATGGATTAGACATACTTATAAAGTAACTATATACATTAAGATCTGTTATAGTGTCAGGTAATGTAAATAGCATACATAGTTATTTAAGATGTTATGTATAAATACTATGGAATTCATTCAAATGTATTTGAAAAATAAAAAAGAACTAAGAATTTATCTAAAGCCATTTATCAACAACCCTTGGGGAAAAGTCTTATCGTTGATTGACACTATACAATAATTGATCAGGCACTCTGATAATGGTTTAGACATACTTATAAAGTAACTGTATACATTAAGATCTGTTATAGTGTCGGGTAATGTAAATAGCATGCATAGTTATTTAAGATGTTATGTATAAATACTATGGAATTCATTCAAATGTATTTGAAAAATAAAAAAAAATTGAGAAAAAAAAGAATCTCCCTCACAGACATGTGCAATTAGAAATGTACAAAAACACTGACAAATTCTTTAATTATTTTGTATAAACAGAGATACTCAACATTTTAAAAAACTTATTTACATTTTCACAATTAGGCATGCTGGCATACAATACAAGTTAATCTGAGAATATATACAAATCTCCTGCCAGACATGCTAACACAGATGGCAGTGTTTTAATTTTCTTCACAATTTCATTGGGTATTGGAAAAAAGAATTCCTGAACAAGTGGCTGAGGATGTTAAAACTGGGCTTCCACTTTGTGATGATGCCTGTGGGTGCAATTCCCCATATGTGTATGCTGACAATTTTAGTCTAGCAGTTGGCACAGAGGATTAAGGGTATAAGCTGTTAATAAGATGCTTCCTGTGTTACAGGGTTTGATTCCCTCAGCATTCATTTGCCTAATGTGTGACCTTGAGCAAGTCACTTAGCCAGAAGTTGCTTAGGGGCAACTGGGTATGTGATCTAGGTTCCTTAATGACCACCTAGACTGCATACCTAGTAACTAACCCTGAACCTGTGATTATAACTTCATCACTTTATAACATTCTGATACACAGTTTTAATAGAAACTGTATGACTCCCCTTTATAACCTCTGCTTTTGTTATGGTTCAGTTTTCTAAGAGAAACAATTAATTTAATTTCCTCTGAAATCACATTTTTTGAAGCATTCACATTTGTTTAATTTCTCCAAGTCTTTTGGGTTTATAATGCTATGATGGAAATAAAGTTCGTAAAATTAGTATTGTTTCAATTTTTGATGTCAGCCAAAAGTGGTCTTCACAGTATCCGCAATGTGCTCAGAACTGACTCCTTCTGCAATTCATATGGAGTTACACCTATCGGTAGCATATCTAAATAAGACTGTAAATTCCTTTTAAAGAGATTCATTGCTCCTGCTATTAGGACTATCTGGACATTCTTCTTCCACATTGCCTTTGTTTCTGCCTGCAAGTCCTGGTATTTTAAGACTTTGTGTCTCTCTGTACATAAGACACTATAATCACTGAGTGTAGGAATTTCCATAATCAATGCTATTTTTGTCTTCTTTTCATGGACTACTATATCTGTTTTTCTCACATCTATTTTTTGAACTGTTGGTAATGGCTGATTCCAAGTGATATAAACTTCGTACTTTATAATGCTTTGTGGTTAATATTTCCAATGCTTCTCCGCTACTTCAATATTATAATATTTGCATAATCCTCATTGCAATAGTCTTGCCACATTATTATGCCTTTCAGTATACAGGCCCTCTGCCATTAGTATATCATACCTAGCAACAAGATCCGTGACTGTTTCCATTTCTGTTTTACAAAACCTACATTTGTCTGTTTCTCCCACATATTCACTCTACTTTGTAAACCAACGTGTATGTAGTCCATTATCCTGGGCTGCTAATATTAACCTTTAAACTTTCTGGTTTAATTTCACCTCTCCTTAACCATTGCTGTGTCATATCCTGATTGACATGTTGTTCCAGGAGTTTTCTAAACTATATTTATACCTTCAGTTGCTGCCTGATTTATGTCTACTTCTGGTTTGGTTTTCATTCCTGCTTTGCACTGATATGTTTCTGTTGAACTAAGCAGGGAAGTCATTTGTTCTCTTCATGTTTCAAAACTTTTACTAGATTCGAATCTGATGAGGTCAGCAGATATGTATGCAGTCCTATGATTGCAGATCTATACATGTAATCAACTTCGAGGAGAACCATACCTCCTTCAGAATGAGAAATATAAAATCTTGGTATACACTGATTTTTATATATAATCTTATTAGCATGAAACATGTTTCTTGTTTTCCCTGTCCAGCTGGTGTAGTACCTTTTGGGACCAGTCAATCATCCAAAAACAGAAAGTAAGAATAGGAAGAACAAATTGGTTTATGATCTGGACTTTGTTCTTAGATGTCAGGGCTGTTTTCAGTATTAATTTTAGTCTTCTAAAATATCTTTTACTGAGTTTTGTTCACATTTGTTCATGTTTTATCGTCAATCCATTCACAAATATTTATATACTGGCTCCTGCTCAAGTTCCTTTTTATCACATTCCTGTCCCAGGCTGATTTTCCTGGTGCTATAGCTTTCCTGCTTTAAATGTTGCACAATTATCAAGACCAAATTGCATTCTTATATCATCTGAAAAAGCTTTGGCCACTTGCAGTTGTGCCTTTAGCTCCTCATCTGGTGAACTATACAGTTTTAAATCATCTACAAAAAGAAGATAAGTTGTTACACTTTGCTGCTATCTTAGAGACAAGCTGTAACCATAACCTCATCTGTTAAATAGACAGCTTAATGAGTTAAAGGCAAGACAAAAGAGCAGCAGTGACAAAGAGTCACCCTAGAATATACACCTTTGAATTTTTATCCCTGGGATAATATTTTGTCCTTTATCATGGCTTAGCTGCAAAGTGGTTTGCCACTGTTTCATGGTCACTGTAATATAATTGATTAATGTAGAGTGTATCTTATACATCTGTAGGCACTCCTTTATCCATGAATGGGGGATGCTATCAAATGCTTTTTTGTAATCTATCTATGCCATGTTTAGATTATTGCTTTTTTTACAATTCGCCATTATGACTTTATTTAAAAACAAATGATCTTTTGTTTCATATGACTTTCTTTTGTTACCCTTTTACTCTATTGCCATGATTGAGTTTTTTTTTATAAATAACTATAAACTCTGTTGGCATCAATTCCAGTATATAGTTAATACCTTGTTGGAAGGCAAGTTATTGGTCTATAGTTTTTAGGATAGCTTGCAAGTTCACTCTTAAAGAGGAGTAGCATTTTTGTTGTTGTTAACCAGGTTGGTGTCTGTTCAGGTGTGCATATAAGTAGTTTTTACTCATGGCTAAATCCTTGTGTAATGATGCTAATACATTTAACCAGAAGTTAGGTATTGCATCTGGGCCTGGGATTTTCTTAATTTTGTTTTAATTTCTCTGGCAGTTCCTTCAACCCATTTCATATCCTGTACATTTGAACAAATTATTGTTTCTTTTACGTCTTCTATCTAGTCAGTGTTTTTGTTATGTTCCACATCTTTATAGATATTTCTCCAAAATACGTCTGGCTCTTCTTTTTTTGGTGGTGTTTCGATTATTTTTGCTTTTTTTCCCAGTTCTCTATGAAACTTTTTTGGATCATCAACGAATTGCTTATTTTGTACATTTCTTTTATATTTACCTGCATATCTTCTAAATTATTCTGCCTGTGCTTATATCTTTAGATTATTATTTGCAATATTACATAATAGGTCCTGGTCTGTTCTAATACTATGCATTACTTTTATCATGTCTATCATTATAAGTATTTCTGTTGATCTCTTTTGTCTTCTGCATTCTTCTAACAGTGACACTTCTTGTCTTAACTGTTTTATAGTTTCATCTATTCGATACTTCCATGATGGCATTTGATTTCTTCCCTTCCTTTCCCTTATTTACCTGTATTTTTGTGGTAAGACTATCTGTTATTAATTTTACTGCACAGTAATTTATCCTATTTACTTCTGTTACATCACATGACTTTCTGTTGGTCATCTTCATTACTGTGTTCACTTGTTTTATCAAACTTCTAACATTTTGGGTCTTACTGACTTTCTATCATCTATTTCTTTCACAGATTTTAATGTGCTTATCCATCTCTATTATATCAATTAACTCTTCCCTTAGATCTTTGTCTTCTAAATTGAGGGCACATTCTTTATTTTCCATTTCTGTGAGCATTCTACAGAAAGTTTGAGAACATCTTCCTGTGACATATTCTTTCCAGCTGCACCCTGCATCATCTGTTGCCCTTTCATATGAGAACTCACTAGCCTATTACTCCACAATATTGAGTGTGTCAGGATTGCCACCATTTCCGGTTCCTTCCCTTGTTGTGCAAGTCCAGCTGAACATTTGTACTCATTCCCTACTGAAAGCTCCAGAGTATCTTTATGTGGCAACTGATCAGATGCTTCCCATTCCACTCGTTTCTCCTTAATTTGGGGACTCACTGTTACATCATGCTGAGACATTACCAGAGTTGGATTTTCTAAACGAAATCCTTTACTTCACAGGAAATCCATAACTTCAATTTTTTTTATTTCTTTAACTTCTCTATTTCTAATCCTCTTTTCTACTTTCCCTCTTTGTTTTCTTGTTTTTTCTTGTAAAATTTTCCATATCTGGATGTCTTTGCCTGTATTTCTCTTCAAATACCTTTGGTGCTGCTTTTTTGTATTGATTCATTTTGCTTTCTCCTTTACATAAATATTGCACCATATTAAATCTCTTTTTCTTTCCCATGACCACATTTCTTCATCAGATGTTTCACATTCCACCTGTTTCTCCTTACTTTGGGGACTCGTTTTTCCATTATGTTGTGATCTTATTTATTTTTTATTGTAAAATTTTCCATATCTGGATGTCATCACAGTATGGGCTTTGCTATTTAGACCCCTAAGATGAGTGTTCTGAAAGTTTAGCCCAAAATATTACTAAGGGACAAAGCACACCTCTCAACTGTTAAGGATTTCACATAATGTCTAGATTCTTGCCTTATATATTTGGGCCACTCCTCATACAATTGTGGTTTTCTGACAAATCATGAGAACTGAAGTCATTGAATAATGTCAGACATGCTATTTTTAGACTTCATATCCTTCAGGAAAAATGCACATCAATGCAAAACTTGCTGTTCTGGCAACTTTCTAACTTTATGAGAGCAATATTTAAAATCGGCCTCAGATTTTGTGCTTTTGGATCCCTATTATTTTTGGCCTTGCCCACAATTCTTGTGCTAAAAAATTGAGAGGTATGTGCCAGAGGTTTTCAGTCTGCATTTTATTTGGGGAATATTTCCCTGGAACTGTGCTAAAGTTTTACATTTTCTCACCAATTTTACAAACATTCCATCTTAGATGTCACCTCATGAATAGTTTTGTGCACTTCTTTAAAAAGCTGATTATGGCAGGAAACCTCTTTTGCACAAATATTGTGAAATTACCTGTTGAAATTGAATGGATTACTTGGAGAAGGGAGACCCATAAAATGAACATTCTGAAAACTTAAAAACAATTTTCAAGGTACTAATCTCAAATTTGTTACTGTAATATAGTAAACATTTCATCCTAACTTTACTGATCTTCAACATTTTTGGAGCAGCTTTGAAAATTTCCATTTTTGGGACCTCATATCATAAACAACTATACTAACTTTGCACACTTCCTCTTAAAAAGGTGATTTGAATGTAAAAATGTTACAAGTCAGATCAGAACCTCATAACAAGTCATATATGATCCAGAACAATGAAACATAGGTACTGACTATGATAATACCTCTTGAAATGTTCCTGTATAATAATACATTAGATTTTATGATGCAGAGAACTAAGATTATTTTTTTTTCAAAACTGATAAGTAACAAAATTATAAATGTGCATTTCATTTGATGAACAATGTCACATAGCTACACTAAAGTTACAGTTTTTGAATAATAACTGTAAGATGTTGTCTGTTGGACCACACTTCATAGATTATTGAGCTGTGACTGATTATTTCTTTCCCAAAAGATAATTATGGACAGGAATAATGAAAAATACACAACTGTGAAATCACCTTTTCAGGCAAAATTGCAGTACAATATCCCGCTCTTCATTGTCTGGATAAGTAGTACACATGTTTTGTCCCAAACTATTAAGGGTTGCTTCTCACATTTCCTAATTCTTGTTTTTGTTTGCTTACTAGGGTACATCCCTTGCATTCATGTATAATACATGTTTTCCAGAGTTACCAACAACCTCTTGAAGTTATGTAAAGTGCTTCTCCACTGTTATCTAGGACCAAATGAATACATATTCACTGCTGATTGTCTAGGGGCTACGCTCTAGCTTCCAAATTTATTTTCACTTTTTGATATCTTGGGTTACCCTTCTATCTCACAAACTCATCTTTAGTGTTTGATGTTCAGACTCACTCTCACCACCTTCTTAATCTGTGTTCAATAAACATATTTTAAAAGTGGTAATGGCTAGTGTTGGTGTCTTACAAATCCAGGGTCCGAAGTTTATTCCTGTTCTTCATTTAGTGTTTTTGTAATTTTTCATGATGTTCTCCATATTGATCACTGCTGCACTAGCTTTAGCTATATGGGTTATATCCTGCCAAGGATATAACAGCCAACCAGATTCCAAAGCTTCAGGGCACCTTCCACATGTCCAAACTGTCAAGCAACTTGAGTTGAGCTGACTAAAATCTACGTTTGGCCACAAAGTGCTTCAGAGCTTTACTGCCTCTATTTTCTGTTGAGAAATTGTGTTTATCTTAAGGTTGTGGGTCTGCCACAGTGTTTAAAAGTGCTTTTTACTGTTTTTTTCTGTTAAAAAAAAAACTTTTATGGACTGGTACCTTTAGTGGCAGTGTTGCTTGTTTCCTCAAGGATAGCGGCACCATTTTTGTCTTGACCATGAAACAGATTGTTACTCCCATGGTCAGTCCTTCTTTCAGCCACAAAAAGAAAAAGTTAAGCAAACATCCTTTGCCACCAATGCAGACTAGCAATTTGCTCAGCCCCAGGTGGGTGACTCTACTGTGGCCATTTGTTGTATCTCTGACCACTCATCTTTTACTCCAGAACCCTCTGGTGTAGCAGCTACAGCCACTATGGACTGCGGCTTAGCCACATCCACTGTGGCTTTTCAGGGTAAGGGAGAACCCTCTTGTTGGTCTTAGAAAAGGGAACAGGGAAGGTTTCTTTGTTGTGTCAGAATGCTGTACCCATCCTTGAGAAAGCAGCAGCTGTCATTAGTAACACAGTTTGCCCCATTGTGCCTGTCAAAAAGAAACAGAAAACCAAGCATCTATCTACTCCTTCACAAATTTCTTTGGATAAGAGTAGTTTACTGTGACTGGCACAGGGTTTGTTTCAGGCTATTGGTCCTTCTTGTAGAGAACTTTCTGGTAAAGGAAAGAGGAATGCCTCCTTTCCTGAACATATTCAAGATTCTGAATATGAACTGGAAGATACAGGGACAAATTTAGGATTTTGTCCTCAGATTTCTGATTCAGAGTCAGACAAGAGTTCACTTTCTGATTCTCCCTGTAAGGGTTTCTCTTTCTCTGAGACTATTTCTAGAATGTCCCAGTGTTTTCAGTGAGAGAACACTGAAGTTTCTCACTCCCTCAAAAAATACTAAGAGTTGTTACAGAAGGATTTTCCAGAACCTACACCCATTCCTCCTGTCCTGTCTCTTTAAAGGATGTGTGTCTTGCTGGCTTCAATTGTCCTGATAGTCAGCCAGCTGTCCCTAAAATGTCAGATAGGAAATATAAAGTTCCTCAGTCTTTTAAAATTTTATACACTATTTCCAAACCTGACCTAGCAGCAATAGCCTTAGTTGACTCCTCTGCTGCTAAGCACTTAGTTAATTCTAGTTCTACTCTTTCTAATAAGGTTGGGAAAATTATTGCTATAGATAAGGGGAAAAGTGTGTACATCTGTAACTTTGAATTTCAGAATTTTAAATCGTCATGATCATATGTTAATGTTTATTCTGACATATTGTGAAAGTATTTGGAATGTTCTGTTTACAGTTTCTTCTTGCGAAGAAAAATGTGCTTTAAATAACTTTCTTCTATTACACAGGTGCTACTCATTGTTTGCAGTGTGTGACTGACTCAGTAGATATTTCTTCTAGGGCTATGGCCACTGGTATGGTTTTAAGGAGGTTTGCTTGGCTGTGTTCTTAGAACCTTTCAGATTATGTTAAAAATGAGATTCTAAATTCTTGCTTGGATAGAGATTTAGTGTTTGGCCCCTCTGCTGCAGAGGTGGTCAAAAAGTGTTATGAAAGGGCAAGATGATTCAGGGAATCTCTAAGATTTTTCAGTCTTCCTTTTTCAAATTCTCCAAGGGATTTTCTTTCTCCTCATCCAGTTTCAGCAAAAATCAGAATAAATAGTCTGAACAGAATTCAGGTAAACACACGTTTTCCAAAAAGAAGTCTCGAACCTCCCAAAATCAAGGAAAGTTCAACAAGTGTGAATAACTTTTCAAGGGATCTTGTGATCCCCTTCCACCCTGGCCATCTTTCTCTTCCAGAAAGTTGGAATCTGCATTTTCTCTTTGGCAACAGATTGATTCAGACAAATGGGGTCTGAAAATTATTCATCATAGTTACAAATGACAGTGGAAGGAAATCTCTGCTTTCCATGGGTCATTCTTCATCCTGCAGATCAGACTCTTTTGTTTCCATCTATTCTTCATCACATGCTGTCTTAAGGAGTTATAGAAACAGTTCTTCCATCCCAAGTGGGTTGGGGGTTTTATTCAAGGATGTTCCTAGTCCCAAAGAAAGAAAATACTTGGAGACCAGCTCTGGATATTCCTTTCCTAAACCTGTTTGTGATAGTGCCCAAATTCAACATGTTGTCACTTTGCAACCTTTTGCCTCTTCTTCATCTTTCATGTTTCCTGGTAATACTAGACTTAAAATATGCTTATAATCACATTCCTATTCATTCAGACTTCAGATGTTTCATACAGTTTTGTGCATCTGGATCACGTTATCAGTTATCTGCCTTATCCTTTGTACTATTCACTGCGCCAAGAGTTTTCACTAAATGACTAGCTACAGTTATAGCTCATTACAGGCTGCAGTGTTTCTGCATTTTTCCGTATTTAGACGACTGGCTTATCTTTGCAGAACCTATTTTAATATGTCAGGAATTTTTCTCTTGGATGAGAGATCTCATGCAAAAGCTAGGATTCCAGCAGAACATTCAAAAGTCTTTCTTGACTCCCTCACACAGGATTGTGTTCCTGGGATGTCAACTAGGCACCTCAGTTCAAAGAGCTTTTTTTCCACAGGAAAAATTAGATCTTTAATTAGATCTATTTCTAAGGTTTTTTTTCACTCAGACTTCAGTCATTACGAGGGAATACCTCAGGATTCTGGGGACTCCACATGAAAAAGATACAGTGTTATCCGAAATCTCTTTGGTCCCAGCATCAACACAATTTATCTTTTCAGATCCCAGTACTGGGGTTTGTCAAAAGAGAAATCCCTTGGTGGAGACAACAAATATCTTTAAATCAAGGTCTATCCTTCTCCCTCTTTGCTCAAAAGCAGTCAGTCACCACACACGCTTCAGAGTTGTTTGGGGAGCAGTTTCAATAGAGATAAAAGTGCAGGGGGTGTGGGACATGAAGGACACATGCAAGCACATAATTACCAAGGAGATGCTTACCCTGATCAAGGCACTCAATTATCTGAACCATCTTTGTCCCTGGAACTTCTTCAAGTAGTTACAGAAAATACCACAGTGTTGTGAATCATCAGCAAGCAAGCAAGGGGCAATCAGGTTGGACCCCCATTGCAGACTAGCCATGTTGGTTTGGTATATAGCTTCACAGCACAATCTCACTCTACAGGCATATTATATTCCATCAGAACAAAATTGTGTGGCAGACAAACTGAGCAGAACCAGGGCAGACCCTCATGAATGAAAACTAGATTGGAGGTCTTCCAAGATTTCATCCATCTGTGGGGAGTTCCTCAAATAGACCTCTTTGCCTCCTCTCTGAACAATAAACTGGTAAAATTCTGTTCCAGGACCCCATGTAAGAAGGCCGGGAAGACAGATGCCTTTTCTGTTCTTTGGACAGGAATGTTCTTGTATGTCTTTACACCCTTTCCACTAATATCCAGGGTACTTCTGCAGATGCGGAAGGAATCCCCCAAGATCATTGTGGTGACTCCCGTCTGACTCAGGCAACAGTGGTCCTCCCTTCTTTTGGAAATGGACAAGGGTAGTTGCTACAAGCTTCCTCACAGAATGGATCTACTCACACAAGAACAGGGGTGTGTAATACACCCTGACATCAACCATCTTCAGTTGACTGCCTAGATGATAGGGTCTTAATTCCATTTAGGCACCTGTTTTCTGAGGATATGCAGCAGGTAATAATGAAGGTAAGAAATTCTGCTACAAGAAAATGTATTAGCAATGAAAACGTTTTTCTAGTTGGTGCCAAAATCATAACTAACACCTCTTCAGTGCTAGTTGTTCTCTGATTTTACAATATTTGTGTGAGTTACTATCCTATGGCTTTTCTTATTCCTCTATCAAAGTTCGCTTATAAGCCATTTCATCATGTCTGCCCATGGATCCTCCTTTTTCAAGGCAGTCACATGTCAAAATGTACTTGAAAGGGGTTTTGCATAAGAACAAGACTCTCCTTGGGATTTTAATTTTGTGTTGAACCAGTTAATCTGGCTGATTTGAGGTTCTTAACATGGAAAACAGTTTTATTGATTGTTCTTGCCTCTGATAGAAGGGTGCCTGAGTTGCATACTCTTATGGTGGGTCAACCCTACCTCATTTTCCACAAGGACGTGGTTTCTTTGAGAACTAATCCTTTTATGTCTAAAGTGGTATCTGAGTTTAAGTCAAACTATCCATCTCCCCATTTTCTTGAATCTAAAAGTGAGGGAGAAAGGATACTCCATGGATGTCCACAGACAACTTAGGTGCTATCTTGACAGAACTAAATTTTTCAGATAATTGGATTAATTGTTCCTTTGTTGTGAAGGTAAGAATAAGGGACAACCAGTGTCAAAACTGACTATTTACAAATGGTTGTCTCAAGTTAGTACATTTTGTTATACTCACAAAAAAAAAATCTGTTCCAGGCAGGGTCAAGGCCCACTCTACAAGGACCTTGACTTCTTCTATTGCTTTTATGGAAAAGGTTCCAGAAGTATTCTAGAAGCTGCTACTTTGTCCACTGAGCATAATTTTACAAGGCAGTATAAGCTGGATTCCTTTCTATGGACTCCTGGATGCTCTTCCTTCCACCTCCCAAATATAGTTAGCTATGATAATCTAACCATATAGCTATGGCTACAGCAGCAGTGATCAATATGAAGAACAGTTCTGTAAGTTGAACTTTCCATAACAGTAGATGTTCAAACGTTCACTGCTGCAGTAGCTGCTCCCTCCCTCCATCCTCTTTGTTATTGGTGTATTTTTTATGCAAGGGCATGGACATTTATTTTTTGTTATTCCTAGCCCTGTCCTTTTAAGGCTCAGCCTCCTTTTCTCTGCTGGCAGGAAAGTTATGAAGGTCTTTTGCACCCAAAATTGTCTTTTAGTCAGCTCAGCTCAAGCTGCTTGATGGTTTGGGTGCATGGATTGTGCCCTGAAGCTTTAGAAGCTGGCCGGCTGTTATATCATTGGCAGGATATAACCCATATAGTTAAGGCTACTACAGAAGTGATAATTCAACATCTACTGGTATGGCAAGTTCAACTTACACAAATATACCTTCTTCTTCTTCCGTTTGCATCAATTTCTCTTAATTATTTTATTTTTCTCCCAAGTAATGATGACCCCTTGTTATAGTGGCTTGCCTAAATTAGCAGTTTAAATAATATTTATCTGTATCCTTTTCCTTGATGCTTGGGTTATGACTGAAAGGTGACACAATCAGTCCACTTATGCAGTTATTATGTTATTAAGTAGATAAACCAGGTACAAAAATCTAGCATTTCAGTACTGCGATGTACAAATATTTCTTTTTAGTATTGCACTTGCAGATAGTTTAGTGGTAGCGCACAAAGGGTTATGCCACAAAAATAATTTTGTGCTATGTTAGTATAAATTTGGTATAATAGCCATACCAATTTGTTAATAAGCATTCAGATCTGAGATTTAACTGTTTTATTAGAGATGCTTTGCAAAAAGAACTACAAGTCAATTTTTTTTCAGTGCTAGTATATATGATCTGTCAGTTGATGCAAAGAGTTTAGGGCTGTGAGCTGCAGTTTCTGTGCTGCAAGGTTTCATTCCCTCTGCTGTCATTTGTGTACTATGTGAACTTGAGAAAAGTCATTTAACCAGACATTGCTCCCTGATCACCCTTGAATAGAGACTGTGTGTCCAGTGGGCCTACCTGTTAACAAATGTTTAATAATTATATGTGTTACAATAGCCATACACATTTATTGACTAGGATATATGTGATAATCCATTTTTATGACAGATACAAGCAGCAAAATAATTTCCTGCAGGGAAAGAAGTCATGTGCAACTAATGTATAAAAGCAAAATATTAAAAACATATTAAAGCAAAAATAAAACCACACTGTCATGGGATATTCTGGCTACACAATCTGGGTAGCATTCTGCTTTTTGCAAGCTTCAGCCTTTATATTGCAAGGGACTGGTAATGTTTATAATCAGTGCAAACATTTTTTTTTTGGTCTGATAATTTTTGGTTCATCAGCTGGTCAGTTTTAAAGCCTTCTGAATGTACAACCATGGTATGCCATTATACTGATCATGGCCTTGGCTCTGCTAGCCTTTCAAATGGTGGGGTCCTGTCTCAGTATGATCCAAATGTAGGCCATGTGCTACTGCTATACCTTTACAGCTACTTTTCAGGTAAAAGGCATGGCATATATCATTCAGTGCTGGTTATTTACTGTCACATGCCGAATACAAGAGCAACACTGTTATGTTGAATTCTAACTGAGAAGATTTGTTATTTGTTACAAAACCACATTGCTGTATAATGAGTACAGTAAAAAGGCCCATGAGTTTATCCTGTGAATCACAACAGAAGAACAGAATAGTGTATGTAGCATAATAAAGTACAGTACTGTAATTCATAAACAGCTTATAGTACAGGTTGGCATGATGTAGCAAGTACAGTATACAGTAATACAATATGGCATAAATATAGTTGTTAATAACATTCTTTGAATCTTCTAGTACAGTAGACTATAGAATTATAATTTCATATATTCAATTTTCTATGTAATTTCTGCCTGTAAAAACAGTAAATTCCCAGTTCATCAAATTTAACAATGCCTCAGGTAAATCTGTATGTAATGGAATGAAAAAAGATCAGAAAAAAGATTATTGTTTAGAAACATGCTGGAAGGTGGGTGCATAGCCTTTGCTGTACAAGTCATTGATCCTTGGCATGCGTATTATGTAAAACAACTCCTGTGTTTAGAACTGTGCTGTTTTTTTACATAGAATACTTAGTGGGAACCTGCTGCACAACTCACTGATGCCTAAGGGATATTTCATTATGGGGACTTTTTAGCTCCAATATACAATATTTGTTTCTAAAGTGGATAGTGTTGTTGCCTTACAGCAAGAGATTCCCCAGTTCAATTCTCGGCTGGGGTGCCTTCTGTGCAGGGTCTGCATGTTCTCTTTTTATTCACGTGTTTTTTTTCTGGGTGCTCCAGTTGTCTCCCACATTCCAAAAAACATGCAGTAGGTGGAATGGACACTTTAAATTGGCCATAGGTGAGAGTGCATATGAATGTGGGGTATGGCAGGACTATCACAGCAAGGCTTGCCACCTGCCACCTAGTGTATAAACCTTGGCATTAGATGATTATCACATCTGAAATGATACCCTGAGTTCATGTGTAAAAATGGGGAAAAGGGGGTTGTAGATAGATGGATACAATATTTGTTTCTACTACCAGAGGTAGAATAATATTCTGGATACACTATGATGTATAGGGATAAGGAGGACTGAACAGCTGCTGCCTACCTCTCGTTTTTGGAGCGAACATGTTGGAAGTGCTAATGACTAACTACTTTTTGGCCATGGCCACAAGTCAGGCAAAATACAGCTCAACATTGTCAACATTCAGGTCATATTTTCTGGTAAAGAATGTTTACTTCATATTTAAGTGTCTGCATCTTTATTTTCTATACTACATAAAAAGAGTTGCACTTTTTTTTTAATGCTTAGGAAGGTATGGACAGATGTCGATAGTAGGATGAACACACATTTATTTGGCGTTGCCATCTACTGTCTCAGGGGATGGAAGTACAGCAAATTACTGCAGTTAACATTCTAATTAACTGCTTACTGCTAGTTTCAGTGGTCATTTATGTAGGTCATAGGAACCACCAAAGATCCACAGAGATGGTCACTAATACATGAAATATAATGATGCATTACTTGAGCATGACATCATGCTGTCATTGCAAATAGTAACATTTCCGATCTTATGTACTTCTTCAGGTTCTGTTTCACCGATTTCCTCAGTTTATTGATTGTGATTGTTAATGCACAAGCTCCCTCTAATCAAGTAACATGCATTAGCATGGGTCTATATTAGATCAGCGAACACTTAAAAAAAAGCAAACACTGATTGATTGACCTTATGTAAGCGAAAGCTTACAATCTTGAACTGTCAGATCAGCACATACGTACAACACAAGCACACCAAACAAACAGAAATCCACACACATACACCTAAAATCTGACACCTAACCCTACACTAATCTATGCACACACCACTAACTATCCACTTACCTTAACCCAAACCCTAACCCTGAGGTCCGTCACTATCGCACACTCACCTCACCCACTCCCTAACCCTAACTCACCTAAATCTGCCCTAACCCTCATGTCCACACAATCGCACACATACCTAACCTGAGCCCTAACCCTAACTCACCTAATCCACCCTAACACTCACATCCACACAATCGCACACTTACCTGAATCCGACCCGTAACTTTCCACCACAGCACTGAAAATACCAAAGCAACAGAAACGGACAACCAAATTCTTTCCCTAGGAAAAAATGTGAGTTTCTGTTGCTTCGATATTTGTAACTTTCGCTAAAATAAGGTCGATCAATCAGTGTTCGCTTGTTTAAGCATTCGCTGATCTAATATAGACCCCATTAGCACAGTCAGGAACACTATTCAGTCCCTTTGCTATCCACAGTGGTGATGCACTCTGTGATGAACTGATTATGGGAGGAGAGATCCCAGGACTTAAAACAACAGTTACAATAGAAAGCATAGATCAGCATTTCATTTTCATATGTGTTCATGTAGAACACAGAGTGTGAATGTTGTGGAGATGTTTCTTGCTAAGAGCACCTGTCATAGCTCATGGAGGTATAAATGCATCATTAAAGCTGACAAAGTAATAATGAAAATTAGAAATGTGCATGACAGAGTGATAGTGAACAGTAGGATAGTGTAATCATTTTACAGGAAACTGCTGCACATAGTGCAATGAGTTATAATCTTGCTAAAGTTAAAATCAGCGAGGGATGCACAGGGAATTCTCCTCATCTTCAGTAAACAAACAGGCACATTGATGCCTCACTTCTTTCACTGCCTTGTATGTACTGCATACCTTGTTTTCCTGCATACAAAAAGAGAGTCCCATCTGTGTGTGCTCTGATCCAACTACAGCTCATTAATACCCAAAGACGTTTTCAGTAATAATGTTCAATACTTTCTTGATTTTGAAATATCTTAAAGTCTGTATCCTTTATTTTTAAATCTGTGAATAGGTTCTTACTTGCATTCCTTTTGTTTTGAGTCTATTCCAATATGTAACTATGTGACTAATATTTATTCAGGAAAATCTCTCTCGTCTCCTCTTTCAGATTCATTCTGTGCTTTTAATTTAGAGCAATCATTTTGTACTTTTTGTTAGGCTGTTTTTGTCTGTCATTACGTCACTCCAAGTCTTATATAATTTAGACAATCAACTCAACATTCTTAACATTCAGGTCATGTCTTTTGGTAAAGAATGTTTACTTCATATTTAAGTGTCTGGATCTTTTATTTCTGTACTGCAAGAAAAGAGTTGCACTAACTTATTTCATATGTATGAAAGCTTCAGGGAACACATATGAGTACTCATTTGGACAGTATTGCTTAACTACACTAACTATAATAAACAAGATGTAGCCCATCATATGGTTATTTTTAACTACCTCCACATTACATCACTTTTGGGTGCTATAAGATGTTTCATGTCTTATTCACTGACTTGTTATCATGCTATGATCAGTTTCTTATTCAGGCAGTAGCTTGCTTATGGGCTGCTTTTTCTCCAGAGCACAGTTGTTCGGTTTTTTTTATCTGCTTTATCCTTCATGTCGGGAATTACTTCATGCAGCACAGAATTTATTTAAGACTGAGATTTAAAGACATTTTTGCTGACAGCTGAGTGAACTATACCACAGGATATAGGCAGTCCCATCAATGTGGGAGTAAAAAGCGTAACTCGTATAACCGAGCGAAGGCTATGGTGAAGGGGCTTTCTGGACCACATAAAAGATATCTGGCATAAGAAAAGCAGTTCTAATGAAACAGAGCAAGACTCTGCAAGTTACACAATACAAGATCATGACATTTCATATGAGTGCCCAAGGGAAGTGAAAATATTTCCAGAAAGAGATGTTGAATCATATAGCAACATAGCACAATAGTAACAAAAAGCAGAGTGCAGAGCCTTGGAAATCAGGAGCCGTGTGTAAGAAATCAGGCAAGCCTGACAGGGCTTTTATATATACAAACTATGCAGCTTTGTTTCCTTTTACAGTGGGTCAGTGCAGGTAAGGCTACTCTGTAGAAAAAAAAAACGTGGACAGGGCTACTGTGGCAAACATGTAAATCAAGGTGAAATAAATATGTGGGTGTGTATATGGTAACTCAAGGTGGCAGGCATGCACTGTAAATATACAGAGATTACACCGCATGCCTTGTGGGCATTCAGTATAGACACATACTGTAACGCTCAAGTGGGGATAACATAAATCGATCTCTCACAGTAATGATGACACATTGCTATAATGATAACTATGTTACAGTATAACACTATCCTTATGCTGGTGCACAGTCTGTACAGATTAGAAGGTTAGCACCATATCTACAGTAACTTATAGCAAGCACTTTCATTAGTGGCATATGTTCACGTAATGTTGTAGCCTAGGACAATATGGAAGTAAACAGAACAATAACAGTATAGACATGGAGGACATGCTTTTATGCAATGAGAGTATAAACAATTTCAGTCACATGGAGGAAACTATTAAAGCTTGGAGTGGAGGATATGGTAAAGAACTGAGTAAAACCTAGATCTGCAAATGGGAGGGGGGATGGTCAGTCAGAGAGAAGAGATTAATGATGATTTGGGAGAATGCGGTCAAAACTAGCATTATATGTGTAGCAGAAGGTAAGGTGTGGAGATGTGCCCGAGGACTGGATCTATTAGTGCTCCATCTAGCGGGCTTAAGCAGGGTCTCCTTTAGTGTCTCTACATACGCAGGGTTACTGTTTATATTGGGTTGTAGTCAGGTGTTGTTGTTTGCCTTTTGGCTTTTCCCAGTTAGGGGTCGCCACAGAGGAACTCCGGTCCGCTAATGATTGGCAGTTGGTTTTTATGGTGTCGAGTTGCCAACCCGATGCCCAACCTTCAACGAAGGCACGCCCATTCAACGCATGTCTTTCGAATGCCCACTCGACCACGGGGAGGACATGCAGACTCCACACAGAAGGCATTACCAACCCAAGCTGACAATTGAATGAGAGAACCTCTTGCTGTGAGGCAATAATGCTACCGCTGCACCACCGCGGAAGTATAGACTGTGCTATTTGTTGATTACAGTGACTTGTGAGAGGTTAGCCTACCATCTGAATCAGCATTTATACCGCTCAAAAATTGATTCAGTATTTGGTGGCTGTAACGGGTTGTCAGTGCTTCAGAATATCTAGTGCTAGCAGGCTGCCAGTAGATGAAGTAAATACAGACTATGGGCCCATGGGGCAGAAATTCAGAGGATAGAGACTGGATGATAGGGAGATATACACCATATTACTGTACAAAGCAAGACAAGATGAATATCATACTACTACACAAGACTGAGGTAAACAGGAGTAACCCCAACAACAGGAAAGCATTTACACAAAACAGCAGCTTAGGATCACAGGGCAGGCACTGATTATACATTTAGTCTTGGCTTAAATTACACAGTGCAGTGGAGTATGTCAATGTAGATAAGAACACAATGCTGACATGGATCCCACCAATAAGGCAGTCTTAGAACACACAGTACAATATATCAAAGTAAACTCCAATGTATGCTGCAAAGTCACAAATAAAGCAGGCTTAGAAAATACAATGATGCATACCGATGGCAAACCGCAATATAATGACCACATTACAGAATACTACTGTGAATAAAATAACAAACACAAATAGGAATCACACTGCTGGCAAGGGTGCTATAACTCTTGCGGGTTTAAACAGTAAAGTGCAGTATACAAATCTCACACCTAAAGCAGAATTAGAACACACAATATAGCCTACATTAATGCAACAACCAAAACAGGTGTAAAACCCACGCTATGGTGCAGTATACTAACGCAGATAGGTGATACTATATAGGTGCACAGCAACAATGTAGGAAGGAACAGGAAAACAGAATCACACTGCAAAAATAATATGAAACTATAGGAAGAAGTGTAAAACAGCTACAGGCAATGGAACCCACCTAAACAGAATGCAGTGCTGTATTACAGGCTAAGTGCAGGAGGATATAACAGTAGGGTAAACATACAATAGAAGAATCAAAAATCAAATTGCAAAAATAAGTATACTGGATAAGGTGGTTAGGTATAATGCGTAAAAATGAGGAAAAGGTAAGTAGACCAGTCCAAAATCTAATACAGTATAATATTTTAGACTAATGCAAAGCCTGATACAGTATAATATTTTAAACTAATTGCAGCACAGTTAGGCTAGACTAAGTGAAAATGATATACTGAATAAAATAGAATAAAATAAATAGAAACAGAGCCAGTTAGATAAGCTAATACAATGGCAAACAGACAATTTGTATTACAACAAATAGTATAGTTAAATAAAACAGTGTAATTAGAAGAATAAAACAGAATAGCAAAATGATGATACTTACTTTGTTGCAGTAATATGAATAAAGTTTTATTTACATCAGGTCCCTTGCAGTTGGAAAATAGAAAAGGTGCTCTCTTGCTTGCTTTCTAATGTTATACAACCCTCCTCTCACAAAGTGAAACATTTATTAAAATGCAAATACTGATTTTCTATCAGACTTTTCTGATATTTCTGATAGAAGTAAACAATTTTTAAAAGATGAACAAATTGACTATCTTTTATACTTTGCTTACAGAACTAAAATTGTTATAATAGATGCTCACACTGATTTTCTATCAGACTTGTCTCGCAGAAGTAAAACAATTATTAAAACATGGCCACCCTGACTTTCTATCAGGCCTCTCTTACGGAAGTGGAAAGACTTGGAGAAATTAAAAAACGTGGAAACACTGGAAACATGAACCACAAAGCATCACAGAAAATAATGAAGTCTATATCACATAGGATCACCCATTACTAACAGTTCAAAAGATAGATGCGAGAAAACCAGATATAGTGGTCCATGAAAAGAAAACAAAAGTTAACACTGATCACTGAAATCGCTACACCCAGTGACTACAGTGTCTTGCATATAGAGAGACACAAAGTCATAAAATATCAGGATTTACAGGCAGAAACAAGAGCGTGGAAGAAGGATATCCAGACAGATCCAATAGTAGGAGCAATGGATCTTTTAAAAAAGAATCTACAATTGTATTTTGATATGTTACATGTAACCCCATATGAATTGCAGAAGGAGTCATTACTAGGATCATTTTGGGTGCTGCAAAGAGCACTTCTAGCTGACATCAAAGGGTGAAACACTACTAAATTCATGAACATTAATTATACTTTGACTTAGGAATAGGGTCCATTCCTGTCATGGTATTAGAAACCCAAAAGATTTGGAGAAATTAAAAAAAGTTAAAGTTATTAAAAGGCACACCCAATGGCTTTCTATCAGACTTCACCAACAGACATGAAACTGTTGTTAAAATATGTACACACTTACTTTTTATGAGAGTTCCTCCACAGAAGTTATACAGTTATTAAAAGATACACATGGCAGCTATCTAGCAGACTTTTGCATAGAAGTAAAACAGCTTTTTTCAAGTTTGTATGTCAGTTTAGATGCCGATTTACTGTCACGCATTAAATTGTACAAGTGCTATTACTGGATTGCTGAAAAACTCTCCAATGTATATGTAGGACTGGGTCTATGTTGCTTGATCAAAATCTCACAATCTTGATCAAGCAACATCAAAACCCATTAAAGTGAAAGTGCACTAGATCGAAAGTGCACTTTCGCAAAAGCTGGTTCTCCGAACTGCAGAAAAACAAAACAAAATGTCTTTGTTTGAAAAGGATATATTTCCTTATCTCCACTGTAATGTGCTTTGGTGAACCAGCTTTTGTGAAAGTGCACTTTCGATTTAGTGCCCTTTCGCTTAAATGGGTTTGATTGTCTGGTTGTCGAGAAAGTGAGTTTTCGACAATCAGAAGTAGACCTGTAGGACTATAAATATTTCTATTTCACATGTCATTTTTTTTTAATGAAAGAGAGACAGGAAGGATAAGCAATGCAGAATATGGAAAAGCTTGGTAAAGCTTAAGAGGCTGCGGTGGTGCAGTGGTTAGCGTTGTTGCCTCACAGCAAGAGGTTTTCCCATTTGATTCTCAGCTGGAGCACTTTCTGTGTGGAGTCTGCATGTCCTCACCCCAACCGAGTGATGTTTAAAGACATGCAGGTAGGTGTGTGCATGATTGGGTGTACCTTCTTTGAAGGTTGGGCATCGGGCTGGCAACTTGGCACCATAAAAATCCACTACCACTCATTAGCGGACCAGAGTTCCACTGTGGTGACCCCTAACCAGGAAAAGCTGAAAGACTTGTTTAGCTGGTAAAGCTTAACTATGGAATTCAGTAAGAAACACAGAATGTACAACAGACATATTTATTGTACTTAGAATGGATTATAATTCGGCATTGGCGGTATCAGCCAATTGAAAATGCTGGTCTGTGTATGAAGGCCAGCAGGTGTACTGTAGCACACGTAATCCAAACAGCCCTGTCCATATTCTGGTCCCAGCACACAAAATACTGTTTTCAGTTCCCCCTTCTCATGCATATTCTTGCTCTAACACTCACAATGTAGTTTTACTCTAGCCCCATTCATGTCTCCCCCCCCTCCCCCCCATGTACAGCAGGTCAGTCTCTAGTGCAAACAGATAATGTATTTATTTATTTATTTACTCCTCTCACATACAGTGCTGTTTTTGACACAGACCAATGTCTTCTTTATTGCTTCACCCAGTTGTTCTGTAGTTCCTGAGATACATAAATCTGTTTGTAGTCCTGGCATTTCTTGCAGTCTTTCCTTTCTGTTTGTAATATTGTACTGTACCTCCCATCTCACCTAATGACTCCATCCACATCCCACATAGTTCAGTCTCTCCCTCTTCTATTTCCATCTTTCACGTGCTCCTGATTAAGGAATTCCTTTGCCACTCCTGTTGTGCATTTCCAAGCACACCCCAAAATAATGTAGTTTCAAGTCCTTTTGATGGACAGTTGCCATAATGTCAACAATAAGTTAATACATTCCTGTCTTTATAGTAAGTCTCCAGTATTGATTACATAGTGAATTATACAGCCAATTCCACCTTACATTTGTAGTCACTAAAAACAGAGGGATAGAGAAGCGCACTTGCTCTGCAATCCCTAGAACGTATTAAATATTTAAGTCTCTGAATAAAGTTTCCATACACAGCATATATAAGTTACATATCTCTCTCAGCCTGCACCTCAACTCTAGTACACAGTTGTTTTCACTTCCATTCTCACATTGCGTTGTCATTCTTGGTACATATGAGTATTTTTTATTTATTTATTTGTGTATGTATGTATGTATGTATGTATGTTTCTTTGTTTACCAGAGAAGTGCACAGTGATCACATCTGGCCAGTTTCATATATAATATATATATATATATATATATATATATATATATATATATATATACACACACACACATATATATATATATATATATATATATATATATATATATATGTGTGTGTGTGTGTGTATTTACCTTCAAATGTTTGACGTGCACATCTGCGATGGAAGATGTGTGAAAGGATGTTCAGACACAGTCCGTTTTGACAAACCACGGATGTTCGAAATTGCACATGAGCGAATGCCAGTGTGAATTTGCTCATTGTAATTATTTGTTTTGAATGCAGATCACAGTACAGGGGGGGGTCAGAACATGTACCCATTCCCTGACTGTAGTGTGATCTTGGAGTTAGTTTATTAAAGTAGAAGGAGGTGGGGGGGTGCAGGGGGTGCCTATCGTTGTTTGGAGACATCTGATGATGTCTTTTAAATGTCAGGGGGTGTATACTGTTTTCTTGGAGTTTGAAAATGGTCGATTTTCAAATTCCAAGAAATCAGTTTCGACATTTGTTTGCAGGGTTGTTTCATTTTATGACATTTCAAGTTGCACAAACGGCAATTCAGTTATTTACCTTTCAAACAAATGAAGGTAAACCTATATATATATATATATATATATATATATATATATATATATATATATATATCTACCTTCTTTTAATGAAATTATGTTTCAACGAATATTACTTACCTGACCCCACTTCTCCTAAGCTACATTCCACCGAAAGTGCGGACTGTTGAAATCCTTTCCCTGTGAAAGGAACCACTTGCCCACCATGGGAATACAACTAAATGGACCAAAGGTAAACCCACCAAAGTGGGGGCTTCGCCCCACACCACCCATGCCCCCACACCCCCCTACTTAAATATACCAACTCTGAGATCATACTACTCTGTAGAGAGGGCAAAGTTCACCATGGTGGCCAAATGGTTCCTTTCACTGGGAAAGGATTTTGTCTCTGCTGGCATTATATGGCACTTTGTGTAGTCGGGGGTTGTTTGCTTTGTTTCATCGTACTTTTTTTTATTGGGATGCAATTAGAACAAATTTTATATGAATGCTATTGTGTGTTGATATGTATATGAGATATAATGATGATTTCTGATTGGGTGAAATTTCACTTGTGATTTTGATTGATGTTTTTGAATTCACTTTGTATTTTGAATTTGTTAATTCTGATGGAGTCCCAAGTTGTTCAGATGAAAATGCTTAACTATTATTAAAAGTTTTTCATTCTATCTTAAAAATTGTCATGCACTAGCGGTGGCTACTGCTGAGCTGTATTTCAGTTTGGAGTGCAGTAGGTAAAAAGCACCTCCTCCTACCTTTTAGTCTTATACCGTGTATTTATTTCATTGGCTTATTTATTTGTCCTTTGATAGCCTGGAAAGCCTGAAGGAGCCAATGGCCCATTTTCAGTGAAGGCCGGGAAGAAAAGCTCCACAACAGATTCAAAAACATTTAAACAGTAATTGAGTAACTATATACAAGGGGAGAAAGCCCCAAAACATATGTATACATGTGTATGAAGTACCTCACTCTTACCTTATAAACCAGTGCCACCACAGGAATATAAAAGTGTTATGCTTGTTTATTTTGTACAGCAGGAATACAAGACTGTGCAACTAAGCAATTCATAAAGCTTTAAAATGCATATCTTTTTTGTAATCTATTAAGTTGTTGACATATAATAGATTTATAGGTTTAAATGTCAAGCTTATCACTTATTGACCCCCAAAATACTTGAGCATCTCATGTTAATATTTTCTACTACCCATATTTTTATCGATAATATTTTTTAAAGAATTTATTGATCGTATTCTTCTGACTGCAAGGAAAATCTTATTCTGTAATCATGGATGGTACTGTGTGAAGTATCCAGCCTTCTTTTCCCTTATACTGATATTTACTTTTTGTATTAAGTTCCCTGATCTGGCTTTTGCTCCACTGGCCCTCATTCCAAATGTAGATTTCAAATAGACCCAGATCAGGTATTGTCTTACTGACTGGGCAGATATTACCTCTAGATAACTTGTCAGAAGCAAAATTAAATGACAATTTCTGTAGCCTTTCTGAATAGTTCAAGTTTTCCAAGCCTGTCATTTTCTAGTAATAAATCATTGCACTTTTCAGGCTGTTTCAGGTAGCTCGCTTGGATGCTACAAAATGCAGCAATGTATTCAATAATGTCACAGGTTCTGCAGTCTCCCCCCTGGACTGAGTATGCACAATTTTTAGAATACAATAGGTGATAGGATATGCCTTTCTGACACTGGTAGATATACAGTAGTCAAAGTTTAAATTGGTGTGTACTTTAGTCCCTAGATCTAATGATGGACCCAGTTTTTGTGAGCTGACCATTTATTTCATAATCATAATTTATGTCCTTTCAGCCAGGTCTCAGATATTAAGAATGAGATCACTACTACTGTGCCAGGTGTGAATGTTTTCACACCATCTTGGAGAACGTTGGTATCTCTGTTGAAGTGTATTTCCCAGTTTGCAGTTGTTGTCCTATTTTATTAATCATAGCCCATTACTCAATGTTATATGTGAGAAGAATAATCCAAAAAGAACTGTTCTCAATGGAGAGCCCTGTGAGACACCACTTACAACTCCCATCAAGATAGACATCCCCCCACACCTGGACTTATTGTGTCCTGTCGCTTAAACAGTGTTTCATACTATATTATTATTATTCCATCTGCTTGCTTACTTATCCAACTGACAAGTGTTTAACTATACAATTTACCTTCACATATAGCTAAATTTTTCAAGTAACCATGACATTTACCTATTCAAAGGGAAGGGAAAAACAGTATGAAGTTTATTCTAAATGATGTAATGAACACTGCTAACAATTAGATCATAGCGGTCTGTGTGCTAGTAAACTGCTAAATAATGATATTGTTCTTATATTTAAAAGTTGTAAATAAGGCTTTTCTACCATTGTACACTTTGCTCCATTAACTGTAACTGAACGTCGTAAGTAGCAGCACATTATAACTGCTAGCTACTGCTGTAAATGTATACTTAAATGAAAATATGTACCCGTAAAATATTAATAATGTTTTGATTTTGAGCTTTTCTTGCTGGACACCCTTCTGCAAATATCTTTGCCAAGTTGGTTAAACTAGACTAACACAATATAGACAGACAGCTAGAAAGAAGGATAGATAGTCAGAAAAACAAATTAATAAGTAATGTCAGTACAGAATACATACTACATATTAGACTGCGAAAAATAATCTTTCTTTTTTAAATGGTCTGTCTCTTTAGTGACTGCCTTCTGTTTTTTAAAAGTCACCAGGGTTTGGTTCTTTCTTCTTAATAATTCTTCTTAATAATCATTGAGTCCATCATATATTGTAACATAATATATAAAAAAATAAAAGAAAAATACGTTATAGTAAATGTTCAAGGTTTCCCTTTGCCAGCATTAGTTATTATTCTTCAGTATGTTTAGTGCATTTTATTACCCAGCTTTATGATAGTCAGAGAACCGATTTTATATAGTTTATGACAATGGAACAGTAAGTGTTCTCTTTCATATCTTTTACTATAAGTCACACAAACACACAACCATATGACAGTTGCTGAAGAATGCATAAAAAGTTTATCCATTAAAGACAGGAGCAAGCAGTGTTGGGAGTTGTTTGTGTACATAAAAGGTGGTGTAGCAGATACCTTACACACTGCTATGTGATAGTATGTGGTATTATGTTCACAAATGTTCCCATAAATGTCAGACTATGTGTGATTATATTGTTAAATATTCCACTGATAGCTTTTCCACACACAGGTGTGTACCCATAGACTAGGTGTGTGCACAAATACCTTACACACTCTTATGTCTTGGTATGTGATGTTACACATACTACATACATTATGTGAACCCAGGTGTGTACCCATAGACTAGGTGTGTGCACAAATACCTTGCACAATGTTATATCTTAGTATGTGATTTTACATTTACTACATACATTATGTGAACATAGGTGTGTACACCCATAGACTCAGTGTGTGCACAAATACCTTACACACTGTTATGTCTCAGTATGTCTGTCCCCCCTTAGATCAGGTAATTTTCATGTTGTTTGTTTTGGGAATGTGTAGCAGATCCAACAAGGCTGGATAGGAGTATACTTGTAGGTCTGGCATAGATCACCCCTCAGTATTCTGTAGGAGACTGAGTACAGGGACAGGGCTTTGAGTAATAATGATGCTAAAATCTGGTTGCCCTAACTACAGTGCACTAACAGAGACTAGAGCATAGAAGAAAGGTGGGAAACAAGAGGCAGTGTGGTATCTCCTTATAGGTTCATAGGTTGGTACTGGGCTATCTGCCTGAAGGCATATATTAGCCCACCCACGTTGTGCGGTATTCACCGCCCCTTTAGTAGTTCCCTAGACCCTTGTACTAGCAGCTAGTACCCTTGGCCCCTATCTAGTAGTGCTGTTGGTGTGATCCCCGGTGTGAACTTTCTGTTACCCATCCACTCATCAAGGTTCCTCTTGAAGAGTGATAGTGAGGGGCTCTGTCTTATGTAGATTGGGACCCAGTTCCATAGTAAGGGAAGTCTCTGCAAAGGGAATCTATCCCTCCAGCATGTTCTATTCATTGTTGTGTTGAGGTTTATATCCCTAGAGCGCGTAGCTCGAGTAGATTTGGTTTTGCTAAGATGGAGCATTTTCAACAATTCTGGGTTGGACATGGCTCTGTACGTTAGACAGAGATCGCCTCTGAAAAAGCGGTATGCAACAGAGAACAGTCTTAGCTTTTTCAATTGTTTTGAGATCTTAGTGTCCTTGTAATAGAAGAAAGTTTCTGTAGATATCACTATGCCCGGTAAACATCTGCTGCTATCACAGACAGAGAAAGACAGCAACAGTATCTTATATAAAAAAATTAAATTGTTCAGCGTGTACATTGGCTTAATTTGTAGAACACATCTGGTTAAAACACCTTGTGACAGTGTGTTATAATTCATTTAGTGAACTCTTTTTAGGTTGAACAGTACAATATTTCTTTAGGATATTGTTGAGAAGTAACTTCAAGGATGTATTGGTAGTTTTTGGATGGTGAGATTGGGGCTGTCAGATCTGTTACAAGTTAGAAATTAGCAACGAAATGGAGAGCCAAGTACTGAAAATAAAACATTTTTTTTAGGTCCAGCACAATGGTGAATGCTTTCATCTTCATGAAGACTACTTCAGACCCACTTCTAACTTCTTATTTTAAAGAATACTGCTCCATGCCTTCAGACTAGCTATCAGTTTACATTTGGTTTTGAAATTAGAAGGTTTAAAATTTGAAAGCATTCTATATGAATCCAGAATACCTTCTTTCAGACTAGTCAGTCTTAGTTTTTAGACATACACCTGTCTGTGTTTTTGCTATAGTACAGTTTATGATTTTATCCATGTGGATTAAATATACTGATATGCAAGCGTTCAAACCTTTTTATAGCCACGGTTTTACAGTATGAAATAAGTTTATCATTTTGATTTTTAAATGTGTAATTGGTGTCCAGTTTCTGTTCAAGTTCTGCAATACATTTGAAGTTAGAACTAGAACACCTTTAGACACTTATAGAATTAATAATGAACTTTTAATTCAACTTTTTTACTAAGCAAGTTTAGCAATGAGATCTTGACATATAACTGAAAACACAGCTATAAATTAAAAAAGTTTTCCAAAAATATATTTATTTTTGCTTTATGCTATTATATTTTATTTTCTGTAATTAATTTCATTATTTTTATTCATGTTGACTGATTGATAAGCTCCTATTCCTAGTTTTGAGCAGCAGTATTGTTTTCTCTGATTGGTGTCAGCTATATCAGGACCCGAGAGGGAATATAGTAGCAGTCCAGCATACTGCCAATTAAACATTTCCAAATGTATTTAGAACTAAGATGCAGATTTTGAAGTGAGAGCCTGAGCCTGCTTTAATAAGGAAAACAAGAAATCTAGAGGACAGCATGAATGGGGGTGGTGGTGCAACAAGCTTACCAGTGCAGAAAAGAACAGTCTAGAAGGTGCCTGCGGCCATTGCAGAAGCTATTATAGTTAAAGAAAAGTTAACATTAGACAACATCCTGAAAGACACTGGAAGCCAGGCTACTGCTAAAACATGTGTCTCTAAAATGTCTAATCAAAGAACAGCAATCGATTGAAATTGACTAGAAAAGACTCATAATCGGAAGTTAGGATAAGTTAATGGATGGATATAGAACAAAGAAACTCTGAAGTGATAAACTCACTACACTAAAATGTTAGGTTTATTGGGGGTCATGTACAGGAGATCAGGATTACAAAAACATAAAAAACATTGTGGTGGTCCTTAGTACTTTGTTAGGCTTATCTTTAAGTTCTCTCTTGACTGGGCCTACAGGTTACTAAAACTGCATTTTTTTAGAAAGCAGACTAAATGTTATTAGCTTTCAGTGTCTTTTTCATGAGGGTATGATATACATTTTATAGACAGCAAGAAATAATGGGAATTTCATTTAGCAAGAGTATACACTTTTTCCTATTTGGAAATGCTACTCCAAAGACTAGACCTCAGCAGAACATTGGTGTAAGGATAAGAAGTGGGCATTTATAGCATCAGTTAAACTGCATCTGAGATACCCATTTGGAATGATGTTACATGCACTGTTCAGAGTATTACCATTTACCTGTTCAGCCAAAACATTCTTGTTTTTGTGAGAGAAATGTCCTTAATTTAAGAAAGAGGTGAAATTGTCCAATGCACAGTTAAAATGACAATGGACAATGATAAGAGACCAGCTCTGTGACGGGAATGTAGTTTGCTGAGACCTAATTTATCATTTTGTGCTATAAATGTAATAATCTGGTGACACTTGATTGGGTATTAGAGAGGTGGAATGCATAAACGTCTGAGAATTTAGAGAAAAATACATTTAATTTAGCAAGATGACACATTTCAAAGCTGTGATAAAGGAGGCATATATAATAATGAAGTGATTTGTGGGGAGGCTTAATAAAAGACTTGAAATGCCAACAGTAATGAAGGAGGGGGATGCAGGAACATGGAACTGAATGCCTAAAGAGAATAATATAATTTACTCATAAGCAAAGTATCAATGAGGACACAGAAATGAACCAGTCTTGATACCAGATATGGTTAGATGCTTCTTTGTTTACATGCTGACTTATTTTTTTGCTATTTTATCACCTAAGTTTTGTATTGCATGAAGAATGAATGGCATCAATAATTTATTTACTTTAAAAGGAAGGAAGTCAACCATTTTTGTATGCTTATGAGCTAAAACCCGAAATGTCCATGATACATTAGGAGTTTGAGTGTAATAGGGTTTCTCTTTTCATTGTCATTTATTTATTTGTTTATTTGTTTTTTACACACTTTGACTGAGCTGTCTGTCAGTCGTCAGCTGCCTCCATTGCCAGTTGGCCCATTGCTCTCCATCAAGTGGGTGAGGCTCAGCCTGTGGGGGGGTATCATTCACACAGTTATTAGGGGTGGTTTGAGATTTTCTCTTTTAGTTTCTCCTGCCCCTAATGCATGCACCCAGTGAGGTGTAGGGGAGGGCAGTGCAACTGGATGACAGCAGGGAATATCTACTCACTTCTGCAAGGGACATTCCCCCAGGCATCCCTGCCCCACACCCCAAGGAAGGGGCAATGAGCTTCCCAGTCTGCGCCAGGAAGTTAGTACTGCCCAGTTTGCCTTGAATATGTACAGCCCCTCTCTGCCCCACAGAACAGCTCCATCCAGGTCATGCACCTTTATTACACCCCCCCACTCATCTAGTGTCTGGGTTGCTAGTTAAACCCCATTCACCTGGGATGCAGTCTGAATTATTTGTCATTTATTATAACAGAGAAGCATCTTTCTTCAAGTTGATGTGTTTCTTAGGAGAAGCATAAACATATAATGCCTGTTAACCTGTCTAAACAGTTATATAAAGTTGTGAAGAACATTTTTTTTATCTAACTATTAATACATTTATGGGGAGTCATTACATGTGTAGCAAATTTAATTTATTGCATTTGTTAGTCTAAATTTACTTACAGAAGTATTTGGTGTAAGGAAATTAAAATAAGGAAGGAAAAAATGAACTTAAATGTAGTATCATATGAGGAGTAAGAAATTTGCAATTAAAAATTAAAAAAACTCGGAATGGGATATTTGTGTGGCCACCTTTTTGCTGTTTAGGGGAAATAGTTTTTTTTATGGCATGAGCAAAGTATAGCAGGAAAAAAGTAATGGAGCAGACAGACTGTTTGCCTACTTAAAAACTAATCTTATGAGTGACATCCTAGTGGCCAAGAGCTGGCCAAACACCTGTATGACAAAGATAAGGGGGAAGGTGGAAAATGTGAAATTTTATGATGTTTTCCCTTGGGAGAAATGAAAGAACACATACTAATGGAGAAATTAAACCTGAGTTATTATTTGTTTATCAATTTGGGGAAAGGGAAAAGGAGGATGATGGGTAATTCTTGAGAATGAATGGGATGAAGAAATGAAAATAGAAGGCTATGAGAGCAAAGTGTGTTTTAAAGACTGTACTTGACTTATAAAGCTTGCTTTAAAATGCTAATGGTGGGCATGCATATGGAGCATACATTTAGAAAGAGGGAATTTATCAGGTGTGGTGATTTAACATGGAATATGATAGACTATGTGAAAGGTGAAAGTTATACAAGGGAATACAAAATAAGGATACTTCCCTACAAAAATAGGTTCAGATTTTGAGGAGGCCTGTATAATGAAATGCCACATCTGGTTAGACTTTAGGAGACCACCTGAAGGTAGATTCAAAATGGCAAAAGTTATCTTGGGGAATCATGTTATAGTACACAACCTTCTAAAAGGCTGTCAGGAGTACATTGCCGGCAAGGAAATTATTTAATTATCACTTTAATTATATGGCAATAGAGAACTGGCAATTTGTATTAGGAGGGTTGAGTGAAGTAGGCGGGATGGTATAGTCAGATTGATAAATATACATAATATCCCTAGATAATTCTTTTTTGCCACATGGCAATTTCAGTTCTCTTTCTGTTTGCTGAAAGTTTAGGAATTTAACAATAATTGGTCTTGGATACCTGATAGCTGGTTGTAGAGCCAAAGAATGACTTGCATGCTTGGTTAAAAATGTAGCTCTGCTGGGTCAAGACCCCCGAATAATTGGAATCCAGGCCAGTAGAAGGCAGACAACATCATCTTACTCATTTCATTTTTGTAAGCCCAATATGCATTTTTCCAGCATGAGATACTCTAATAATTGTCTGTTTTTCATGTAGAGATCGGTGAAGGAGAGCGGAAAGTATTCCTAGTTGCAATTCATCCCTTCAGTCTTGTACCTGGGAAGTCATGAAGGACAAGTCTGGATGATCTTCTTCTGCTGACAGGTTTGCCCAAATATTATATGTGATGTATAATGTTTGCAACTGAAAATATGTCAGTGTTGTTTGTTTTCATTTACATGTTGTTGTTGTGTCTTTCGGCTTTTCCTGTTTAGGGGTCGCCACAGCGGAACTCCGGTCCACTAATGATTGGCAGTTGATTTTTACGTGCTGAGTTGCCAGCCCTGACGCACAACCTTCAATGAAGGTATGCCCATTCATGCATGTCTCCACGCAGAAGACGCTCTAGCTGAGAGTCGAACCGGTCAGCGTCTTACTGTGAGGCGACAACGCTACCGCAGCACCACAACTGCATATGGTTGCCTATGTCAAAATAGTTATTGAATGTGCATTAAAAGCTTTAATTAAATGCGCAAGTTCCTTTGAAATGTAATTTCTATCCAGTCTAGCCCAGTTATTGTACCTTGGGGAATACTATATAAATTCTGTCCGAGTTCCTACTACTGAATTCACTCCTACCATACTCAATATTTTCATAACTTTCTTCAGAAATGTACCTTCTTTTGTTATATTTTCCCTTTTACAAGTCAAG
This sequence comes from Protopterus annectens, assembly GCF_019279795.1. NCBI lineage: Eukaryota > Metazoa > Chordata > Ceratodontiformes > Protopteridae > Protopterus > Protopterus annectens. The sequence goes on along the minus strand of NC_056739.1, from coordinate 706,808,556 downwards.
TTCCAGTCCACTCCAATAAATAATATTTCCTGTTGAAAGCTATTTCTCTCAAAAATTTCTTAAGCTTTGTACTAGCAGTTTTTGATGGATATAAACACATGCCAGTGTAATCCCCCTCCCTTGCCAATAGACTCTTACTACCACAAATTTATTCTTATTGTCTTTCTTCCTCTTCTATCACTATTGGAGCCCCTCTAGCAATCAGTGTTACTACTTCCTTTTTCCTTTGTCCCTGATACTCTGCTGAATATCCATCCTGAAAATCTTCCTTTGTCAAACTGACATGCTCATTTCTTTCCAAATGTGCCTCCTGCAGCATTGCTATTTCATAGGTAGGTACTAGGCTATTGGTCCTAGGGCCTATACAAGCCTAGCCAAAAAGGTACACTGGCTTTCGCCACCCAAGAAAATTATTTTCCTGTGCCCCTGTTGAGCAGAGCCACAGAAGTGATCCCCGGGGTGAGTTTCCTATTTCCCATCCAACCATCAAGAGTTTTCTTGAAGAGTGCTAATAAGGAGCTTTGTTTGATATAGATAGGTAGTTTGTTCCAGAGTATGGGAATTATCGGGGATAGGAATCTATCCCTCCAGCATGTTCTGTTTATTGTGGTGACAAGGTTTAGGTCCCTACAGCATGTAGCATGGAGGGATTGGGATGTCTTTAAGTGGAGCATGTCCAGCAGCTCTGGGTTTGACATAGCTTTGTATGTTAGGCAGAGATCACCTCTGAGTAGGCGATATGCGACTGAGTAAAGCTGGAGTTTTTTGAGACGGTCTGCATAGGGCATCTATTTGAGGCCAGTAATCCTCTTTGTGAGGTATTTCTGCGACCTTTCCAGTTGTTGTAGATGTCTTGAGAGGTACATACCATAAAGGGTGTTGTACTCTATAATGGGTCTAATGAGGGATGAGTAGCGGGGAACAATGACCCCTTTTTTTCTGGATGAGAAACCTTTTGTTATGAGGTGTGCCACGTAGAAGGATTTCCTGACTAATCTGGAGATGTGATTATCAAAGGAGAGACTACTGTCCACCTGTGTCCCAAGATCTCTTATCACACTTTTGGTGTTAAGTAGACTACCACCTATGTGGTAGCTCATGGGTACAGAGTTTTTACCAAAGGGAATGACAATGCACTTTTTGGCATTGAGCTTGAGGCCATGGCTTTGACACTAGGCATCTGTCTCAGTGAGGCCCTTTTGTAGGATGTCCACATCATTATGAGTTTCAATTATGGCTCCTAGTTTGCAGTCATCTGCGAACTTCATTAGCCAAAGACCTTCTGTGTTAGCCTGTACTTCAGAAAAGTAGATACCAAACAGGAGAGGTCACAGGACTGAACCCTGTGGTACTCCGCTTGTCACTGGTCTGAAGTCGGATTTGGAGTCTGCTACTTTCACAGTGTGGGTTCTGTAGGTGAGCCATTTGACAACCCATCTTGTGACATAGGGATTTATACCTAGTTTAGTGAGTTTATCTATAATTCCAGAGTGGGGGATGGTGTCAAAAGCCTTGGCAAGATCTAGATAGGCTGTGTGAACCACCTTCCCCTTGTCTATGGCTTTGGTGACTTCTTCAAAGAAGTCTATCAGATTTAGGAGGCATGATCTGTCTTTTAGAAACCCAAACTGGGTGAGGTCCAGAGTTTGGAGATTACCATTGTCTTTGTTGATAAGTTCCATGATGATATGTTCCATGGCCTTTCAGACCAGGCTCGTTCGGCTAATGAGGCAGTAGTTCCTGGGGTCCATGGTGGCTCCCCCATTGTGGAGTGGAATAACCATCACTGTGCACCATTCAGTGGGCACAATACCTGAGGTGAGGCTATGATTAACATGGTGCTTAGGTGGGGTGCCAGTTCATTCTGTAGTTCATGCAGAATGCAGCCTGTGATGTTGTCAGGTCCCATGGATGCTGTGTTCTTGGCTTTGGAGAGTGTGGTTTTTACCTGTGCAGCCATGATTACAGGAATGTTGCATTCTTCCGGTATAGAGATGGGCACTTTAGGGGTTGAGAGGGGGGTAAAGTTAGCACTGAACCTATCTGCCAGGATGTTGGCAATATTAGTTGGTTCTGTATATTTAGTGCCAGAGCAGATCTGAGTGTTGCCATTGAGATTCTTGAAATAGCTATAGAATGCTTTGTGGTTGTCTTTAGAATCAGTGGCAATTTTTATTTCGTAACTAGCTTTGGAAAATTTTATGAGGGATCTCAGCTTCTTACTGAGGCTGACCAGGGAGTTCCTCCAATCATGGGATTTTACTCTTTTTTTTGCAACAGTTTCTTTCTTCTGTTGTAGAGTTTGTTTATGGCAAGGGACCACCAGATTGGCTTCCTTATTTTTGAGGATAGCATCTTGTTTTTTTTAGGGATGGCACGATCCATGGATTCCAGTAAGTGCTTATGAAGTGCATTTGTGTAGGATTCAGCAGTCATACCTCTATTGTCCATCTGTATGGGTGTTGTGAAGTTTGCCACTTCTGTCTTAAGAAGCGTGAAGTTGGCTTTGGAGAAATTTTTTATGGTGGTTTCCCTAATGGGGGGTGGGGGCGGGATGTGGATTTCTAGGATGATTAGCTTGTGGTCGGATCTGACCAATGAAGAATTGACCACTATGCATTTTTTAATGTAATTAACACTTTCATTTTTGTTTATGCCTGTAAGGCCATTTATATTTTAAGACACTATGGATAGAGTAGCCATTATGATAAACAATGTTACTACTTTTTTGAATGTGCATTTCCAACATTTGTCTTTCGTGCACACTGTTTGATAAGCAATTCTTTTATACAGTTGTTTCTTTTCATCTGCATTTGAACCTATTTAACACTTCTTAGGACTTTTTTGCTTTAATGAAAATCCTCAAACAAATAACTAAAGGCATTTTCAGAACATCCCCTATTAAATTAGAACAAACACACAAAACGATGTCCATTTTTAATACTCTAGACAGAAAAATTGCCCCATATCAACAGCTGCACTCACAAGTATAACCTAATCAAAAATTAAGGTTACCCATGCTAAAGAACACGTTATACCATGTGTTCCCACTTACACCAATTGCAGTCTGTTCTTCACTTATCTCTATTCCCCCCAGATGCGAAAAGCAGCTTATATACTTTCAGAAAACATTAACTTTTAGCCTAAGAAAAGTACAATGGTTATCTTTAAATAAAACTTAATTATGCACTGTTCTATTAAATGCATTAAAGTATTAAAACTGCCGGGGGCCTACTATCTTTTATTTACTTCCCACAGTTTCAAACTTTATTTTCACTGATTTGCTTGGCATTGTACCTTTAAATTTTGCATTTCCCTCAGCAAAGTATGTTCAGAATTCTCAAGATTAATTGCTTACACCTATAGGTAGCTTGGCTCAATGTTAACAGTAGTTAGCAATGAAAAAAAAAACACAGCTAACAACTTGCAGATGCTTGAATGAATCTTTGTAAATTTCTCTCAGAACAGAATGTACAGAATTTCCTTGGCTAACTGCCTACAGCTGCAGACTTTCTTCTGTCACTGAGAACATTTGCTGATGGAAAAAAAAACAAGTCAATATATCTGCATATGCAAAAAAGATTTGCATTTTTCTTAGCTTTCATCATTTTGTCTTTTCAAGTTTATTTGCTTGCAAAGAAAAATTGTTTACAGCTTAAGCTAGGGGTTTCCAAAGTGTGCTGTGGCTTCCTCACAGGGGTGCTGTGAACTAATACCCTTCATGTACAATTTTTTTTCTTGTGTTTTTTAATTTTCCCACTGTTTGAGCTGATGTCATCACGTGCGCAATGATGTCAGCTCCATCAGGGCTACCAGCCTGTCAGAGTTGAGCAAGGAGCTCACGCATTTCCGGCGTCCCTGATTTTTGAAGAAAGCAATAGTGGGTAGTCATGTATAGTTTTTGAATGTAACCTAGGCAAGTTTATTGCTATGTATTACCTGGTGTGAGCGGTGTAGGATTAAGTCAGTGGCCTACAGGATAGAAGTCTTGGTGATGCAGGAAACCGAAACTTGACCCACCTTAGTAAAGGCTTCAGCTGGGAACTGCATCAGCATACAGCGGAGGAAGGGGCTTCTGTTGACAGCAGGTCTGTTCACTGGACTCAACAGAATAACCGAAAATGGGGGTTCCTAGGTTTTACTGGTGGATTTCTGAGCATTATCCTTGCCTTAGCGAAGTTGTGAAAGAACATAAGGTAAAGTCTTGTCATGCTGGATTAGTAATCATTGAGGAGAATGCTGTCCAAATGTAGTAGTTTGTGACTAAGTGAACACCTTTATTTTCACTTTTGAACTGCTTATTTCTATGTGGAAGTGTTGTAACTGGTTTCTGGAAGCAACAAAAAGTAATACAATAACAGTATCCATCAGCATCGCTATGTCTTTTCTGAAAAGTACTTAGTGACAGCATCAGTACTATAACTGTTACATGTAAAACTAATTTGTTATATAGTTTTTAATTATTTCAGGGCAAAGGACAAACATTTTATGTGCTATATGTGTTGGGTTTAAGCTTAGGGAGAATTTTTAATAGTCTCATTGGGAGCAGGATTGAAATTGAAGACAAGCTTATGTGTGGATTGTTGGAGGATATTTTAAATTTCTCTGATAGGTGGTTGCTAGTAAGAGTGGATGCATTTTCAATAAAGCATGTGTTGAATTGGATGGCAATGGAATCTTCATGGTTTGCACTGGTAGGAGGCAGCTCAGTTGGGGTACCAGGGTTAAATAGATTATTTATGGAGGTCCAGAACAGTTTTGGATTCTTTTAGTGGGTATTTTGAAGAGAAGTATAATGGGTTTCTTACCAGCTCTAATGTGTAGTTTAGTTTGATTCTGTAGTAGTTCTTGAAAATGTTATAAGTTGGATTGTATTATCTTTAGAAGCTAGACCTTCCAGGCTTTATCTCTTAGCCATGAGTTACTTTGTGACATTTAACAGTCATGGAGCAGAGTTAAATTTTAATGTTTTGCATCTGATAGGTACTTGTTGTTTTGTTTAGCACATTGAGAAAGGTTTCATTGAAATGAGTGACAATTTCACCCTGGGGCAGAGATTTTAGTATTTTCCAATTATAGTGTTTTAGATTGGATATGAAGGTGTCATTGTTAAACTTACTTAAATTGTGTAAAAGTTCTAGTGATTTTTTTTGTGGTATGAGTTTCTTCCTACAAGTTTTGGAAGGTGATCTCTAGGAGAGTTTGAAAGGGTGCAAATACATGCAATTTTATTTGGGTTGGATGTAAGAGTTCAGTCAAAGGTAGATTTTTTTTTATGGTTTGACAAAGCCCTATAATATGCACTTTATGTGCGCCGCGGGGGGGGGGGTGCCTTGGGAAAACCTGGATTCAGCAAGGGAGCCGAGAATTGAAAAAGTTTGGGAACCACTGGCTTAAGTCAAGGACATTAATCTGGACATCCATCCTTATAAAATCAAGGGAAATTATAATCTTAGTTCTAAGTATAATATAGTCAGTACACTTTTATATCCACCCCCTCCTCAGCAGCCCTGACCGCATCATTATATTAACTTAAACTTGCTTCTGTTCAGTCTTTCTTCTCTTGTTATACTGTCAAGTCTATCCCTGGGATTCAATAATGCCTATACTAAGTGTACACTAAGTGTACACCGTTCTGAGTGAACAGACAACACAGACATAACTCACACCTTCTTACTCCTAATTTTAGTTTTCCTACTGATATTCTTGCAGCTTTAAATACTAACAGAGATTCATAAAGGTTACCACAAAGTGTAGACTACATGTACACTTAGTGTAATCTTTTTGAGTGACTAGAAAGCACAAACAATTTGGTAAGAATGTTCTTGAATACATATCATGTACATTTAGTGGAGGCTTTATTGAATCTAGCCCTATATTTTCTATATATGTTACAACTAAAAATACTTGTTTACTTTAATATCTTTAACACATACAACAGCCACTGAAAAGATGCCCCACATACATTTAAAATACTCCTGACTGCACATGATAGAAAACTGCTTTACAATATAACATGCAGTTTATATCATGAAATGTTTTGTACAACAAATACTAATAAGAACAAAATGTGTTTTACTTACAGTTACTTATTTTTTCCCTTTAGTGTCCTTCTAATCATTAATGACATAATGGGGTAGATAATTTACAGTCCATGTACAAGTTTAACAAACTCAACAAAAGACATGTCTTTTCTCAGCCAGTTTTATTTGCAAAGCCATATTTCACAAATGTGATTGATGCTCTATAATCTCACATTTATTCACAAATTTTGGTGCTGTTGGTCTTTCTGATCTTCTCAATCTCCTAGCACTAGTCACTGCTTCAAGTCCAATGTACTCATGATTCTTCTAGTTAACTCCTGTACTTTTTTCTGTCTCTCAAGCGTGTTTCTTAGGAACATTGGAATAGGTTTTATTGGCAAAGTCTCTCAATGAGCTTTATTGTCAGAAGAACGAGAAACAGATTCCCCTTCTGCTTGTTGGCACAATTTTTTGCTGGATATTTTTTTTTTAATTTCCTCCTTAGCCTTTTTATTTGCATCAAAAATGTCTTTGGTCCTCCAGGAAAAAATACTCTGAAGACAGCTGGATACAGCAGCTTGAATCTTACTCTTGCTTCTTGACATTCTGATTGTTGGGATGAAATTGCTTCTCTTCTGACTGGTGTGCTGAGAATAATCACCTTCCACAAACACCCTGTTGTTTCCAAATTTTTTGAACTTTTCTCTTCTGTCACAGTTTTGTCAAAATC
>NC_056739.1:706346803-706424303 GCF_019279795.1 Protopterus annectens | reverse complement strand
ATATATATATATACACATATATAAATATATATATATATATAGAGAGAGAGAAATCCAAATGCTGTATGTATTTTGCTAAAATATTTTAAATGACAGTAAATATGAATTTTAGAAGAAAATAGTATTTTTCCTTGATGCTTAGTTCTTAAGTACAACTAATGATATGATTTAGTTATATACTGTGTTTGTTTTCTAAACAAATATGATGTGTACATACTTGTTGTGAACCAATTGGCCAAGAGAGAGAGAGAGAGAGAGAGAGAGAGAGCACCCATATCTCTATATAGCTGTACTTAGCGCTAAAGAACAATATTGATTAAACTATTCTATTAAAACAATATTCTCAGAATAATATATGGCCTTCAGGTACAAAATGCATTTAGCTGGTAATTCCATATAGAAAGTCATGTACACAGCTTTATTTAATAGATATTTGCACAACTTTATTTTCATATCGTACACTACACTGTATATGTATCTAAATTTGGGAGATGAGGCTGTCATAAATACAATAATACATAGTTCCCTATGCAGGAAAATATGCATGAGTTTTCCTTCTGGTGTAATGACAGCTTCGTAAATATATATCTTTATAGACACTTGCTTAATTCCCTAGCCAAGTAGAAGTCAATGTGTTAAGATTTATGAACTGTGATGTTCTGGACTTGATTTAGAATAAAAGCAACAGTTTACTAAGCCATAAAATGCACTTAACGGTGGTATTCTCCCTTAAGGATTCAGTGCAGCTCAGGGATGAATTTGATATTATTAAATTGTCCCCTTCAACACAGGGAATTTTGATGGTGATATGTTTGTTGTCACAATTCATGTTTCTTTATTTGATAAAAAACATATAGAATTTTTACTTTGGATGCAATGTCTACTCATTAAAGGCCTTTCATGAAAAGCCACTGTATTGCCAACTGCAAGAAGTCATGTCTGAGCATCTAATGGAAAATGAATATAATGTAACATGCTAAACTGTGAGAGTGAAATACGTGTGATACCCTGCATTTTTTACCTGTATTAAAAAGGAAGTATATCAGCCTCCCCAGCACTCAGGTTTTGCAGAATTGAAGCAAGACACATGGGTAAAAAATGCATCCAAGACTGATGGTCTACTGTTTGGGATTTTAATGCATCTCAGTTGTAAGTATGACTGCAGCACACTGTCCCACCTAGCATAAAGAGCTTTGGTCATGTCAGGTGTGCAATCGCAGAAGTTTCGCTTTGCCAGAAGAAATGTATATACATTTTACATCTGATTTAATAGTAATACAATAGCAAACTGGCTGTTGAGTAGCACTATTGCCACACAAGTAGTTCTCCTATGTGGTTCTTAGCAAGGGTGTTTTTTTGTAGAATCTGTCTTCCTCCCACATCTCATAGGTCAGTAGATGAATTAGTGGCTATTATTTGTCCATAGGAGTGCGTTTTGTGTGTGTGTGTGTGTGTGTGTGTGTGTGTGTGTGTGTGTGTGTGTGTGTGTGTGTGTATGTGTGTGCGTGGCTCTTATTCATCCATAGGAATGTGTGTGTGTGTGTGTGTGTGTGTGTGTGTGTGTGTGTGTGTGTGTGTGTGTGAGAGAGAGAGAGAGAGAGAGATATGAAAGAAAGTCCTAACAAAGTACTTCCATTCCTTACTTGCACAGTAAACTTTTGTTGATGGCGATGTTTGTTTAGTCAACAGGAATATATGGATGAATGTCAATGCAATAAACTTTTATCTTGAACATGACAGTGTTCCTTAACCCTTAGCAGAAGCCATGTGTAATCATATCCATTAGAACCAGAGTGTATCACAACTTGGCAGCCTATCACACTCTAATGACCACAAAGGCATTTTACGTTAAGGTTAGCAATACAGGATTATATTTCTGACACAGTTTGATATTTCCTAGCAGAGTTGTGACAACAAATATGGATATTCAGTTGCAAATTGCTGTTGGATTGTGCTTATAGTTACAGAGATAATGAAACAGTTGCATGTTGAAGTTTTGAGCGCCATGTCACAATTCCAAGCAATGCCTTCTCTTTTCCTATTTTTAATTATGTGTTAACATTTCAAAAGATAAAACTTAACACTTTCAGGGACAAATAAACAGGGGATTTAGTTCTCATGTCACAAAATTCCAAGCAATGCCTTCTCTTTTCCTATTTTTAATTATGTGTTAACATTTCAAAAGATAAAACTTAACACTTTCAGGGACAAATAAACAGGGGATTTAGTTCTCATGTCACAAAAGCAAAAATATATCTATGATTTTATATAGTATAGATTTGCTACCATAAAAAGGTAAAAATATAAGTGCTTGTTGTGAACTGAATCTAAAGACATCTGTATTAGGGATTCTGTGAAATTATAATATTATAGAAGCAGCTTGAACATGGGTTCTGTTTTCAGTGTGTTTTTAAAGTACAAGAAGCAGTAGTCTTAGAATCTTTCACACACACACACACACACACACACACACACACACACACACACACACACACACACACACACACACACACACACACACACACACACACACACACACGCTATACAAATAAAATCTGCCCCTTTTGATAGCGTACACTTTCTTTGTGAAGAGTTGCATATATTGTCCACAAATAAAAGTTCTGATGTCTATTTTCCTCAGAAAAAGATATAATGGCTGGACATGTATATCATCATGCTGCTCTTAAATAAATGTATGCTGCCCCACCAACAAGTCACATCAATAATCATTTAACTGTGAACATACAAATACCACTTGCTTTCATGCTCATCTTGACACTCATAAAGACAGCTATTTTATTTTCACACCCCGACATATAACTGTGAAGACAGTGAAAGGAATAATGGTAATCACAGAACGCAATAATTTCAATTTGCTGCTCTCACACACATATACTTTGCCCTTGACAAGCCATATCAATGGTCATTTAACAGAGATTATTGCTTTCATGCATACCATATAACCCCGTTTGTGAACACCTCTGATTATCCATTTGTGTTGAAATTGAAATATGTAATGAATATAGTGGCATACTTCAGCATGATGGACTTAGACACATTCACTGCCCTCTGGCAAGCCACATCAAGGATTATGAAATTGTCTTTTGCTCTCACACACAATCTGCTTCCCCCCAAAAAACAGCTACTTTCTGTATATACCTTTAATGCTTGATTATTATGAAAGTGAAAGAAACAATGGCCACAGAAATGTACCATTGCTGTCAGACACAGCCACTGCCTCATACCAATAATTATTTGAGTGTTCATGTAACTGCTTTTTTGACACACTGCTTGGTTCCTCAAGGATTGACAGTTTCTTTGTACACTTCTGTTGTTTTTTCTGATACAAGAGAAAGAAATAATGGCCACAGAAATGTATTTCAGGTTATCACATTGCTCAGCAAGCCATATTAATGAAAATTTAACAGCAATCATGAGATTGAGTTTACTTTCATACATATCTGCCACAAAAAAGATGGACAGAATTTGTACAACTCTGATGTCTATTTGTAAAGAAATTGAAAGAAATAATGGCCAGAGCAATGTATTTCAACATGCTGGTGTAATACATATCCCCTCATAATAATAATAATAATAATAATAATAATAATAATAATAATAATAATAATAATAATAATAATAATAATAATATATTGACTGGATCACATATGTGGGCAGCCTGCACTGTTATTGCTGCCTGTAGATACATTTTCTATCCTACCAGTATTTTTTACTTTATAGACACTTGCAAGAGAGACACTGTCAAAAATATGGAACATCTGCTCAATCTGATGTCTATAATCAAATGGCTAGACATTTCTCTTAAAACACTGAAATCATCTGAACAAAGCAACTGATCTCAAGTGCTCACCAGATATGGACAAGCTACTAATGACCTGTTAGTATGTGGTGGTGGAGAAACTGCATTCTTATGACTAAAATACAGTTTCACTTCCAAGTTCCAATTTATTAATTACTCAAAGGGATTAAAGAAAATAATTTAGTCTTTTTTTAAGCTTTTTCTTGTTCTTAAAATCAAAATTATATATATATATATATATATATATATATATATATATATATATATATATATATATATATATATATATATATGTAATCCCAATCCCTGCTGCTACTATTGATAAAACCCCTGAAGATGTTTCTGACAGTTTTAACCGATTCTTTACTGAGACAATTCAAGCCCTTGCCAGCCAACTACCTCCTAGCTCCTCTGGTCCTGAAAATAGCAGCCTTAGAAACCTACTCGCATTCAGCTTCCAACCATTCACCACTTCACTTATCCGTACCTTGATCAAAAAATTAAAACCAACTACACTTTCTGCTGATCAACTCCCTGCCGAGTACCTACAAAAATTAGCTGATGCTATTTCTTACCCCGTCTCAATACTAATCAATCGAACCATAGTAGAAGCTAAAATTCCAACCATCTGGAAAATATCCTATGTAATCCCACTTCACAAAAGAGGCAGCTCTACTGAATTCTCCAATTATAGGCCAATAGCTATACTCTCTCCACTTGCAAAGATTATGGAAAAATGTATTCATAAACAACTCATGCACCACCTAATCCAGAATCACCTTATGGCAGACACTCAGCATGGCTTCCGTCCTCATCACAGCACTGCTTCAGCCCTCCTAGCCTTTACCAACACCATAAACCATAATCGCAACAATAATTATATATCCTCAGCCCTCTTCTTGGATCTTTCCAAGGCATTCGATATGGTTGATCACCAACTTTTAATCCACACCCTGCAATCATTCTGTCTAGATACTAGAGCCCTTCAATGGTTTCAATCCTACCTGAATGGTCGACAACAGGCTGTCCTCTGGCAGAACAAACTCTCTAACCTTCTACCTAACACCCTTGGGGTACCATAAGGCTCTATACTAGGGCCCTTGCTGTTCTCCATCTTCATTAATGACCTTTATACTGTCATCCCAAAAGTCAGCTGTATCCAATATGCTGATGACTCTACTCTGATTTGCTCAGCCACATCTCCAATAGAGTTATGGTCAGCTACCCAGACCACCTTTAATACAATAGAAAACTGGCTTTCTGAATGTCGTCTGATCCTAAATCCCAAAAAAACTAAAATGCTGTTATTTTCACCAACACGTAGGTCTTCCGCTTTCACCTTTACCATAAATTCAAATGATGGCACAATAATCTCGCTTGACCCCTCTACAAAACTATTAGGTGTCATCATAGACAATAATCTAAAATTCGACCTACATGTTAACCAAACTATCAAAACCATCAATAAAAAACTAGGGTCACTTTACAGAATAAAAGCCTTCCTAACCCCTCCAGCTAAAATTGCCATAGCTTGCTCTCACCTTCTTTCAACCCTTCTGTATGCATCCCCTCTACTCTCGAATTTAAACAAGATTGTCCTTAACAAACTCTCAATTTGCTACAACCACATTGCCAGGTTTGCCACTGGGCTGCCTTTTAGAACACATCATTGCATCAATCCAAATCAGCTTGGGTGGCTTGAACTACCCAGCCTAATCCAGTATAACCAACTGATTATGGCCTATAAAATCCTCTATAATACGGACAATACTCCTGCACTTAAAAATATTATCATACCCTATAACAATCCTAGACCACTTTGATCCTCTAACAAACTACTAATTCAGACTAGCAAAATTAATAACACAGCCGGTGACTCTCTCTTTGCAAACTCTGTAAGTAGATCCTGGAACTCTCTTCCAGCTGATATTACCTTACTTTCCACCTTAGGTCAATTTAAAACTAGACTCAAACAACATTTGTCACTTAACTGACTATGTCAATGTATCAAGCCTGGTTAACTCTAGAATGTGTAAAAATCTGTTAACCAGTTTACTGTGTAATTTAATTTAATCCTGACTTGTGCTCAGGATTAACTCTAACCTGTGGAACTTGTTTAACTTGCTTACTTATGTAATCTCTGTAAATATTCTGTTTGTAATATGTAATGCTGGTATTATGTAATGCTGTATCTGCTTACCGTTGGAGCTTTTCTCCCCGGGCCTCCACTGAAAATGGACATGCATCCAGTTGGACTATCCCGGTCAACAAATGTAAAATAAATAAATAAAATAAATTAAAAAATAAATATATATATGTATATATATATATATATATATATATATATATATATATATATATGGTTCTATATGAAACCGTCGAAGTAACATTACATCGACTCACAGAACATCGAGACTACTACATCGAAAGCTGAAATCAGCGAACACGAAAACCGTCGAGTTCCAAAATATCGAAACTGAAAAGGAAGCACGCCTATTCATGTTTTATGGTAATACATGTTCCGTAAACTCAATGTTCTCTAACTCGACAGTTTTCGTTTTCGCTGATGTCAGCTTTCGATGTAGTAGTCTCAATGTTCAGAGAGTCAATGTAATGTTACTTCGACGGTTTCATATGGAACCATATATATATATATATATATATATATATATATATATATATATATATATAAAGCCAGTTGTGTCAGGACCCATGGTCCTGGCCATTATGGTGGGTACACGCACAGTTCATCACCCAGAAAGACATCTTACTATATATATATATATATATATATATATATATATATATAAAATATATGTATATATATATATATATATATATATATATATATATATATATATATATATATATGATATATATATATATATATATATATATATATATATATATATATATATATAAAGAATGCTGTATTCTGATGAAGTCATGGTTACACTCAACTAAAGTGCTCAATATTAGTTTTTATATAATAAAGTTTCCCGTGTTTTTTACTGGTGATCTCTGAGACTCGGTTTCTAGCTTAATTTTGGAGTTTTTTCAAGGTTCTTGGTTTGTAGACTCATACTGGTACTTGTGGCTGAGCGACTTGAGTGCTTGTGTGACCTGACAGATCCTGGCTCCTGACAGGCAGCTAACCATAATCTGTGTTTTATTAGTAAAAGGAATGGGTTAATTAGACTGGACTAAGCTGCTAGCCCAGAGACTGTCAGTGAGAACTTTGCTTTTTGTAGCCTATGGTCAACAAACAAATTAATGTTGCTCAGTTTGCAGCTGAGTTGCTTTTAGAGCAGCTGGGGGCTGGGAAAGATTGTACTGATAGTAGGTTATGGAAATAATTATCTACAAGGTGTTTGAATCTATACAGGCCACTGCCAACCATTGCTGTGCAGAGATCAGCTTCACACAAACATGAGGCTTAAATATCAGGGAAATAAAACAAGTATAAAGCTATCCACCCATCAGGAAAGCACACAATAAGCCTTCCTCAAGCAGTCCACAAACTAGAATGAGTTTAGATCAGCATACGTCTGATACAAGAGCACAGAAAAAAAAAATTTAATATAAGATTTCTGCTTTTAAAGCCCAAGTTTAAGCAAACATACAAGCTAGATACAGCAGTCCTGAATCTAGCAGATACAAAGTAACCTGGATCTTAAAGCAACAGTACAGCTTTAAAATAGATTACAGTGAACAAAGTGCAAATAAAGTGCTTAACTTATCAAATGTTCTATGTGTTTTATTCATTGATTTAAAGCCAAGAGTTTTTTTCTTGCTGGACTGCTGACTTCTGTTATATGCTTGTCCATTTTCAAGTTTTGGTTTTATTAGTTTTAAGCTATTTGAGAGAGCCTTCTTTTTGATTTGTTTTGTGGTTTTTACTGTTGGCACTACGAATGTCAGTGTTTACAGAAAACTAACTGGCTTTTATGATTATGCAAGTGACGGGAACTTGAATCTCACTATGCACTCAGTTCCGCAGGAGGTGATGGACCTCACACGTTGTCTTTCAGGATTATGAACACAACTACAAGAGACTCTGTCTGGCAACAAGATTTCGACACAAAGTCACTCTACAAAAACTACACCTCAAGCATTGAATGATGTAACACTGAGTTTCTTAACCAAAGAAAACCAGGACAGGATTGGGTCATGCAAAAAGAACAAGATTCAAACCCTTTTGGGGTTAACCAACCACCAACTAAAGGTACTGTTTGTAAAGAGTCTAATAGTTCTGTCATTGAATGTTGATTGTACAAATTTGATATACAAACTGGAAAAACAAATTTTGAGAGCAAAAACAACAGAACTTGAAATATATTATTTAGATCAATGTATTTTAACTAAACAAGTGCCACTGCATTTGCGGTTTTACAATGGAGCTAAATATAATGATGTTGTTTATAAAAAACTTGTTAACATATTCAATGAAGCAGGCATAAATGTGTTAAAAACTTTAGTCCCTGGTTATAAGGTGAACTTTGAAGTTTTGAAAGAACAGGTACAGAAACTAGATAGAGACATTAAGAACAATGTATTTTTTTAAAAAATGGTTTTGAATTATATAATGGCATAGCTGCAAAAGTCAAACATCATGCTGGAACCTATATAGAAAAAGAAGAAAGTTAATAAGGGGCACTGAAATGTGTAGTAATGGTACTGCATACCCAATAGGATTAGACACTAGAAGAGACAAAGGGCAAGTTAATTATGTTTCAGAGACAATTAATCAAACATTAAAAAAACAAGTTTTGTTTACAAATGAAGATTATGGGAGAAATATTTCAAGAGTTGCAAGAGAATGACACTGAAGCAAAGGCAAGTAACTTTGGGCAAGCTCATGGCTCTGACCAGACAACTGACACAGCTTTGCCTTCCCCTTTTTAAAACACCATGCAGATGAATGTAGAAGGAAGTTACAATCATTTGAAAAGGAAATGGAAAAGGAAAGCCAGGGCAAAAGGGAGGAAAACATAACTGCTAATTAAACAATCATAAATTTATGTAATTATCAACTTGGTTCTAAGCATATTAATGTACTTAAGAAAGGATTCAATTTCATTCCTTCAAATAGCACCAATTTGGTAAATGTCCTGAAGGACCTGAAATTTTATGTATGCAAACTTAATTTACATTTTATTTTACATGACAATGAACATTTTTCTTAAAATTCTACATATTGTTTGAGGAAAATAAATATATTTAATCCTGTATTGCACCACACTTTACAAGTGTTTTTCAGAAACTTGTGAAAAAGACATAAGGGATATTTTAGCAATCCTATAGATACAAAATGCTACAGTTTGACAGCTGATGAAAGAGAAGCCTTGGAGGAACTTAGAAATAAATTTGGTATAAGAATTATGAAAGCAGATAAGGGTAGTGGTACAATACAAATGAACACAGAGGATCACAATAAGCTCAATAATGTACTGGGAGGCACAAACTGCTATAAGCACATTTCTGTTAATATCATTAATGATAATTTTTAAAAAGATAGATTTAGTTCTATTAGATCTGATACACCAGAGGCAGATTGATCTACCACTTTCTGAATTTTTAAAAGTTGAACATCTAAAAATGGCTCGACTGTATGGAATCCCTAAAGTTCATAAAAGTGAAGTGAATAAAGATGTTGTTATCTTTTAGGCATATTATTGCCACAGATTTTAGCAAGACCAAGGCAATTTCAGTGTCTTTGGATTCTATTTTAAATCCAGTGGCACAAAAGTCAAAGTTTTTTCTAAAAGACTCTTGGATTTTACTTGATTTATTTAATCAGTACAAGTTCAGTGGAGATGAAAAATTAATGTTTACTTTAGATGTTGCCTCCTTATATACAAGTATACTATAAGACATTGGAATGGATTACCTTAGAGGTCGCCTGGGAAAATGTACTTACTGAGTTAGTATTAAACAAAATTTTTCTTTTACTTTTAATTACACTTGCTACAAACAAAAGTGCGGTGTTGGTATGGGAGCCAGGATGGCACCATCATTTGCAAACCTGATGATGAGTTGGTGGGAAGAATAGAACCTCTGCACTCACATTTTTTGACAAAATAACATTTTACAAGAGATACATAGATGATTTATTTTCATTTGGAAAGGCAGTTTAGAGGAGCTAGACAGCCTGTTTCTAGACTTAAATAAAAGTACTAGTTTTCTTTCATTTACAAAGGGTAAACATGGTAGTGTTGTTACTTTTTTGGATGTTGAAATTGAAATGGACATCACCCTACAAAGATTTAGTAGTAGTATACATAGAAAATAATCATTTGTAAACAACTATTTATATTCCACCAGCCACCAACCGAAGTTTATAAAGAAAAAACTTTTGATGGGACAGTTCGTTAGACTGATTTGTTTAACAGCAATGACATGAGATTTGAGAGTGAAACAGTACCTTTAAAGAAGTTGTTTAAAGAAAGAGGTTATTTTGTTAATGAATTAGATAAGATTATTATTCATGTCAAAATTTTGAGGAATACAAATTTTTCCCCATTATTAAAATTGGATTTGTCAGAAAAGGTGAAAGCCAACAAGATCTAGCTAATTTAAGGGTATTTCTTTTACCCATTTCCCAAGCTTCTTATAACATCAGAGAATCAGTTAACAACAATTTGAAAATTATGCTTGTTAATAAGGATTTATCTTCAGTGATTGGTAGAAAACCAAAGCTAAGTTACAAGAAAGGCTATAATTTTAAAAACTTATTTGAGAAAGTGCCAACAAGACAAGTTAGTAGTAGATATAGCATGTTTAAATGTCAAAATGGTAAATATTGCATGTTTATAAATGAAGAGTCCAGTGTCGTTCTAAAACATTAATAGAAACAAATTTGGGCTAAAGATTTATTTATTTTATTTATTTTACATTTGTTTACCGGGATAGTCTGACTGGATATATGTCCATTTTCAGCGGAGGCCCGGGGAGAAAAGCTCCAACAAGGTTACAACAGTTTCTTCAAGAATTTACACATCAGGTTATTTACATTGAAAAAGTTATACAAGAGTTATTTACAATGTTATAGCGTTGTTTCCAAAGAGACTCACACTTACAAGATCAGCACAGTATGCTTGTAGAAAAGGTCAGAATGTATTAGAAAACAGTTTGGTTAGTTTAATGTGATTAATGATACAGTTTAGTCAGGGTAGGAACATGGACAAAGCCAGTTGAGTTTAAGATGCTGTATTATGCTTTTTTTGAAAAGGTTTAAGGAGGATTGCAGGGTGATATGATTTGGTAGAGAATTCCAGGTCTTGCCAACAAAGTTGGCAAACAGAGATTCCCCTGCAGAATTGTTAGCTGTGTAGGTTTGGACCATTAGTTGTAATTCCTGCTTTGAAATTTTCCTTGTAGGTTTACCTACTTTGGCATGACTGACAGATTGCAAGATAAACTACAAAGAGAACATATGAACACACATTAGCAATTAAAAATAAAGATTTTACAAATGATCTTGGAAAAACATGCTTCTCTTTTTGAAGATTTTCAGAAATTCACTTTTTGTCATTGGCTACATAGCTTATGAATTGTATGGTGGGGACTTATACAACAGGTTAGAGGTAAAAGAAGTAAATTGGCAGACACTGCTGCAAGCAGACAAACCTGGTTTAAATGAAAGCATAAACATTGTCTTTATTAAAATCTCAATGTATTTAATTGACTTGTAAGTTCATATACAGTAGTTTTGATTATTGTGAATAAAAGGGTTTTTGTAAAGTTTTTTATATGGATTTGATTGCTGTATTTTAAAGCAATTGATTAATTATGTAAATAAGACACATGTTGAGCTTTTAGAATATATAAAGAGTTTCAAAATGTTATGTGTTAGCTCTGAAGAAGTTCTGTTAAACAGAACGAAAGCGTTTAGCTTACCAAAGTTTTCTGTGTGTTTTATTCATTAATTTAAAGCCAATAGGTTTTTCTTGCTGGACTGTTGACTTTTGTTACATGCTTGTCTATTTTCACGTTTTAAAGTGCAAATAAAGCTTAAACAATCTTATTTTGGCAGATTCGGCAGTGGATGGCTTTGGAAATAGCAGATCCCCTCAGTAACTCTGGCACAGTTGCCAAGTGAAGAACGGCACTGATTATCTGTTATCTTCTTAGGTTTCTTAATATTGTGACACACCATACATATCTAATCTATGTTCTAGAAATACCCAGAACAGGGATGCAGATATTACGTCCTCTCTCTACATCCTTTCTTAACAAAGGTAACCCTATACAGTAAGCTATAGAAATGGAAACAAAGGCAAAAAATAAAAAATACAAAAATAAATGCAATCATCAATGAACAAAAGCCCATCTTCAGTTATCAGATTCAATGCCAAGTGACACAGATATTTTATTTTATGGGCTGAATATAAGAAAAATCTCAACTTTAGACTTATGAATATTTCAAAAACATTGGATTTTTATGGAATTTGACACTTTAGGCTAGAGAACTCATTCATCACAATTTATATTTCTTCTTAGTTTTACTGCTATTAATACTGTCACCTTGCTTTATTGATTTTTCTAAGCTTATTAATATGTGTTAATTTTGCATTCATATAAAAACATTGAAATTATAATGAAGTCATGGTGAGTGGAAAGTACAATTACAAATCACTGTTATAATTCCCAGATTTTATGCTATGAAGATGGAATTTTATTTTTTGGTTTCATTAAAGAATTATGAATCAGTGTCACTGTCTATGCTCTATACCCATATACATAATGCTACAGCATTCTGTAGCCCTGTTATGAAATAAATGGGTCATTCCCAAATACTGTGTCTGATTAATGCAAATAGAAGGTTGAGACATACATCAATGGCACCTGTTACTACCATGAAACACTTCTCTGACCTGGGTTATGCCTAAACCTTCCTTTCTTCTTTTCCTTTGCAAAACAGAGCATGCTGGTCTAATGCCAGCCTATACAGAAGTAAGTACCTAGCAGCTGTTGCCTCTGAGTTCCTAGCAACAGCCATTTACTACATGCCTGTCTCTAGTACCCTCTCCTGCCATTGTTCTGAGAAACAATTGGCTTCTACAGCCTTATAGTACATTTCTGACCTGACTCATCATTAGGAGAAATCTTTTATCAGGGGTGAGTTTTGTCCCCCATACCTGCAGACCATCATCCCACCTCAGTCAGGTCAGCTCAATCTTCATCTGTACTAGGAGCATACACAGTACAGTACAGGACTGAGCCATTTGTAGAACATCTCATCCAGGCAGCCATGAGGGTTCTTTTTACCCTTGTTTGCATTTGTGCCATCAGCTTTTCCCTGCCTTGGAGCATGTACTCCTGCTTGTATCTTTTCCTTCAACTTTCTCTGCCTGGGGGTATGCACCCTTGTTTCTTGACCCAGGTTAGTCAGGCTTATATACTCCTTCATACATTCAGATAAAGACTACCTTCACTGGGTTGGGTATCCATGGCCTGTGCCATTCACTACATCACAACCTGCCTTCTATGCCTAAGACTTCCATCTGGTACTGTAGTGACATCTAAGTTGGCCAGGAACTACTACCTCCTCCCCTAGGATGGGTGAGCTTTAGCCACGTATTTCCCATCTTCCTCTTCCTAGATTGTCCTGTACAGGAGATAGTATTCAAATTTGGAGTTGCCTGGGCCATATTGGAGCTTTATTGTCTATGTCACAGAGCCAGGATATCATTAAGAGAAATCTTATTACACAGCAATACCTGTTGGACATTTCTGGTGGAATATATAGAATCTACAGATCATTAACCATTCATAAAGAGAAATAATGCTCTTTAGATACTTAGGAATAGTTTTCTACCATATACTTTGTGGAATAGCTCCTTGCAGGACAAAAAAAAAAAACATGGTCCCATTCTACTAACCTATCCTGTTCCTATCTCCAGCCCAAGTGTCTGGTTAGGGATATGAAATACTGTTGTAACAATTTACTTATGAAGTTATTCCCTTAACAAACACTAGCTGAGGCATTATATACTTGCAAGCCATATCGTTAACATTTAGAATAATTTCCCAGATACCCCAAATGTTTTTGGTTTGGGGGAAGCAGTATAGCAAAGTCCTAGTCAGATAGGTCATCATCTGTACCCGAGGCTCCCTGATTTTAATTGCTTCCTTAGTACCTGGTGTAGACTTGGGGCATCCAGCCATTTATATCTGTGCATTGATAAGAAATGCAGAATCTACTGATATTTATAAAAGCCATTTTGAGGCCTATCAAATACTCATCTAATCTCCTTAATTAACTTTAAACTCTCTTTCTTAAAGAAACAGAAGCTTTTGGAGAAGCCCCTCTGGACCTAAGTTTTCAAAACATCAGTCTGCTCTGGATATCTAATCTCTAAAAACTTCAGAGGTCTGCATAAGAAAATGCATAAGACAGCACAGCTCTTCAGTTAGCAGGAAATGACTCATTGATGCCTGGATCAGCATAGTATATTTAACTGATGGGGTGGCAGATTGGGTTGGATTCGTATTTTGTGGCTTGCTCCCCATCCCCTCACCCAGTAAGCAGGTAATATGTAAAATACCCCTTCCTTCTGGGAAATTTGTCCAGAGTCAAACATGAAATAAAAGACTACAGCTCTAGACTCTCCAGCCCTCCAGTGTTGGGGAATCTCAGTGTGGTTATGTTGCTAATGCAACTGTTTGTGGCTACTAAAAATACTCAAGGATTTATATTTTCCAGTTGTGAAGTACCTATGTAGGGGAGATGCAGAAGCCATGGACCAGATGATACTAACCTGGGAAAAGAGATATCTTGATTATCAGCATCTTTAGTTCCAAGGCAGAGTTAATAGTTTCTAGCAGTCAGTATAACTGCTGTCTCATAACTTTACCTGAGAAATCCACCAAAATCACCTTATAGTGTGTTTTTTGTATGTGTGTCTGTCTATGCATGCCAGCTATACCCACAAATAGTTAAGTGAATTACCTTTCTTGATAAATATGAACTTTTCTCTTATTTGATGTGGGTGTGGATAAGATTTTTAGTTTTTTTCCCTAATCAATAGAATATCCTGAGACCTTATCAAAACCCTGAGGAACACATAAAGGGATTAATGACTATTCTAGATTCATGAGGAAAAACACAAAGTTATCTAAAATTGGTTAACTTTTTTCACTTACTCCCACTGTGACTTGTGTGCCTCCTGACTCCCTCTGATAATTTGCACTGTAGGCTTCATGGCCAATGCAATGAGGTGTTGGGATGGTGGATGACTCCCTATCATAATTTTCAGACCTGACTTTTTTTATTCCTCTCAGTTCAAAAAATAAACTGCAAATTTGGAATTGTCCATGTTGGTGTGAATAACTTGAGACATAACCCTCTGGGCTATATTAAGAGAGACATGATTGAGCTCTCAGAGTATGTTACCCAGGCAGTTATGACTCTAGCTCTAAGCAGCATCCTACCTTCACCAAGAATGATACCACAATACCAACAAAAAATAAACAATTGGCTTAGTTTCTGGTGTCATTCCAAGGTGATCCAGTATCTGTCTGCCTTGGATGACATGGCTATCCTTAGGCTTTCGAATACTTGCCAAGGCTCTTGCCACCCCCATACTGCCTTTTTTAGGCAAGGCTCAAAAGACAAACCCACCGCCGTAAATAGCACAAGTAACAAAAAACTGAGGGTAATGCTACTCAATGCCAGAAGTCTAAACCTCAAAATGCACACACTCGAGGCACTCCTCAGTATGGGGAAAATTAATATATGTGCAGTAACAGAAACCTGGTTTAAGGCTCCAGAGAGCACCCCAGCACTACCAGGCTACAACTCATACCATGCATTTTGGCCACAAAACCCAGGCCGAAATACAAAAGGCGGGGGCATATCCATATTCATCAAGGATACCTACACCTCCAGGTTAGTGGCACAGCACGATGCTTCAGAGATCATCCACGTGCAACTAACAACTGGCAGAACTGCAATTCAAATTGTAGCTTGCTAGAGATCACCCACCATGTCCCAGGACCCCCATTCCGCATTTCTGGAAACACTGCAAAACATAAAGGTCCTACCAAACACCCTGATATTGGGTGATTTCAATTACCCAAACATTAATTGGGAGAACTACTCAAGTAATAACTCCCTTGCCAAACATTTCCTAGAATTTATAAACTCAAATGCCCTGGATCAACTGGTCAACAACCCCAACAGAGGTAACAGCATATTGGACCTGGTCACCACCAACATGGGCGACCGGTGTTTCACACCAGAGGTCAACCCCTTGCTGGTTAGATCTGACCATAAACTAATCACTCTGGATATCCGCATTCTGCCCCCACCTCCGGTCAAAGAAATCATTGTGAAAAGCTTTTCAAAAGCTAACTTCACATTACTTAAGACTGAGGTGGAAAGTTTCAGATCCCCCATGCTAAAGGATAACGCTGCCCAAGCTGCAAAATCCTTTACTAATGCACTCTATGGTCACCTACAGGAATGCATGGATCATGATAACCCAAGCAAAACTAAGACTCACTCCTTCAAGAAAAGGAAACCAGTCTGGTGGACCCCTGCCATAAACAAGCGATACAGTAGAAGGAGGAAACTAGTACAGAAAAGAGTAAAATCCCAAGAAGAGAAGACATCCCTGATCAGTATCAGCAAGAAACTACGATCCCTCATAAAATCATCCAAGGCTAGCTTCGAAAGGAAAATTGCCAAGGACTCCAAAGATAACCACAAGACATTCTTTAGCTATGTCAAGAACCTAAGTGGCATTTCTCAGATCTACTCAGAGTTAGTGCAGAATGGCACAAAATACACTGAACCGAACGACATTGCCAACATCCTGGCAGACAGGTTCAGTGTAAACTTCACCCCCCTCTCACCCCCAAAAGGGCCCATAACCATACCAGAAGAATGTAGTGCCCCTGAAATCACAGACACTCAGGTTAAAACAGCCCTTTCCAAAGCCAAAAACACAGCATCAATGGGAGTGGATGGTGTCCCAGGCTGCATCCTACATGAGCTCAAAGATGAACTAACCCCTCACCTAAACACACTGTTCAAACTCAGCCTCTCCACAGGCTACGTGCCCATAGACTGGCACACAGCAATGGTTATTCCGCTCCACAAAGGTGGAGCCACAACAGACCCCAGGAACCATCGCCCTATAAGCCTGACTAGCTTGGTCTGCAAGGCAATGGAGTGCATCATCATGGATCTCATTAACAGAGACATTGGGAACCTCCAAATACTGGACCCTACCCAGGTGGGCTTTGTTAAGGGTAGGTCATGCCTCCTAAACCTGGTGGACTTCTTTGAGACAGTTACCAAGGCTATAGATGAGGGAAACGTGGTCCACACAGCCTACCTAGACCTCTCAAAGGCCTTCAACACCATTCCCCATTCTGGTACTATAGACAAGCTCACCAGCCTGAACATAAACTCCTACATCATGAGATGGGTTGCCAACTGGCTCATGGACAGAACCCACATAGTAAGAGTTGTGGGAGCTAGGTCTAACTCTAAAGTGGTTACAAGTGGCATTTCCCAGGGCTCAGTCCTAGGACCCCTCCTGTTCGACATATACTTCTCAGAGTTACAGGCAAGCACAGGAGGACTATGGCTGACCAAGTTCGTAGATGACTGCAAACTAGGGGCTATAATTGACTCTCCAGCTGACACAGATATCCTCCAAAAGAGTCTCACTGAGACAGATACCTGGTGGCAAAACCATGGCCTCAAGCTAAATGCCAAAATGTGCATAGTCATCCCCTTTGGAAAAAAACAAAGTACCCACAAACTACCACATAGGTGGTAGCCTCCTAAATACGGAAGGAATAAGGGATCTGGGGACCCAAGTAGATAGTAATCTCTCCTTTGATAATCACAATGTCAAAGTGGTTAGAAAATCCTTCTATGTGGCCCACGTAATCACAAAAGGGTTTGCATTCAGATCAAAAGAGGTCGTTGTGCCCCTCTATGCATCACTCATCAGACCCATCATAGAGTACAACTCCCCATTTGGGATGTACCTTACAAGACACCTGCAACAGCTGGAAAGACCACAGAAGTACCTCACCAATAGGATCACTGGCCTCAAACAGATGCCATATGCAGCTCAACTGAAGAAACTCCAACTGTACTCGGTTGCATAATGCCTACTCAGAGGTGATCTCTGCCTGACATACAAGGCCATGTCCAACCCAGAATTGATGGACATGCTCCACCTAAAGGAAACCATATCCCCTCGAGCCACACTCTCTAGGGATCTAAACCTCACCACAACAATAAATAGGACATGCTGGAGGGATAGATTCCTGTCCCAGAGACTTCCCATGCTCTGGAACAAGTTTCCAATCTACATTAGGCAGAGCTCCTCACTAACACTCTTCAAGAGAAACCTTGATGAGTGGATGGGAAACAGAAAGTTTACTGCGGGGATCACTTCAGTGGCTCTGCTGGACAGAGGCACAGGGAACTAATCTAAGGGGGTGGAAAAAGCCAACACATTCTGGCTAGGCTTATAAATGCCTTTGGGCAGACAGTCTAGTACCTACCTATGAACCTATGAACCTATAAGCCTATAAGACCCATTTAATATAAGGGACAATAAATCTTTAAATTTTACACAGTATTCTTATAAATATAGTACTCAAACCAGAATTGAAAGAATACTAAATTTGCAAGATATTAATTCTAAAATATTAAAATTCAGTATGACACTGTGTTCTTTGTCAGGCCATAATGCTGCCCTTATCTTAAAATGTAAAATGGGCTTTAAAATTCTACCAATAATAAATAGAATTCCAGCTTACATTACAGAATGAAAAGAATTCAAAGCATAGCTACTGTCAGAAATTGAACTCTTAACACAAATGAATAACCCAGAAGACGTTAGCAAAATTATGATTTGTGACTCATTTAAATCTTACATATATGGCAAACCTTTACCATGATATAAAAGGAAAGTAAAAAATGGGATAAAAGGTTACTAGACACACAAAATAAATTACTGAAGTTAAAACCAAACTAAAAGAAGAAAATAAAAATATAAGAAATGACATAGCAACATTAAATAAGAAATATTCAGAAAATGTATGTCATAAGCCATCCTTAGCAGCAGAAAAATTAAAATAGCTTCATATGCTGTTTCACAAAATATGTGCATAACCTGCCAAAAGATGAAAATAGAAACTAGATCTGCTCATATTTTAGAAATAAGGAATATCCAAAATAAGAATATATGTACACATTTTGGTGAAATATTGGTAACCTTTAGGCATCATTATTTACCATTAAATGAAAAGCAAATACAAAAAAAAACTTTCTTAAAACAGACATAGCATTTATTGATCAAACCCTACTGGAAAACACCACAGCTGAATTTAACATTCATTTGCTTAAACAAATGTCCCTTATGGAAATCGCCAACAAAATAATGTGGCAGAAACCAAAGAAATTTCTGGGTAAAGATGGACTAATTTCTGAATTTTGTAAGATCTTTCCTGAAAGCATTTTACATTTTTTTCATAAACTCCTTGTATAAGTCCAACTAAAAGAGTAAATTTCACCCTTGTGGAAATACTCATTTTTCTTCTTCTTCTTTTGGCTTTTCCCAGTTAGGGGTCGCCACAGTGGATCACCTTGTCCGCTCATGATTGGCATTGGAGTTTTTATGGTGTCGAGTTGCCAGCCCGGCACCCAACCTTCCACAGAAGGCACACACATGCACACACTCACACCTAGGGCCAATTTAGAGTGTCCAATCCACCTGCAGCATGTCTTTGGGATGTGGGAGGAAACCAAAGCACCCGGAGGAAACCCATGCAACCATAGGGGGGACATGCAGACTCCGCACAGAAGGCACCCCCGCCGAGGATGGAACCGGAGAATCTCTTGCTGTGAGGTGGCAATGTTAACCACTGCACCACTGTGGCCACCCGTGGAAATACTCATTAGTAACACCAATTCTTAAAGAACATAAAAATCCACAATTCTGTTAATCCTATAGACCTATATCATCACTAAATACTGACTACAATTATTTTATGTTTATACTAACAGATAAAAGAACTCCTTACACATATGATCAAGACAGACCAAACAGGTTTTATATACAAAATACAGAATTTTGATAATATTAAAAGAATAATAACTCTTGCTGACATCTTAAATAATTAAAAACAAAAAGCCGTTTTCATAAGTCATGATATCTAAAAATCCTTTGATTCATTAAACTGGGACTACATATTTAACGTATTACAATTATATTTTTTTATTTTTATTTTACATTTGTTGACCGGGCTAGTCTAGCTGGATACATGTCCATTTTCAGTAGAGGCCCGGGGAGAAAAGCTCCAAAGACATAAGCAAAAAATACAAATATAAAAACTCCCATATAATATATAAAAAGTAACAGTAAAGATACATACAAAACTGAATTTAGAAAGTGGTAGCCGTTTGAAAAGTAAACAAAAATTATTATTTTTTTTCATAATAGCAATAGATGAGCATTCATTATAACAATATTAACATCAATAGTCAGATGAGCTTGGCAAGGACAGTAAGGGGTACTGCAGAAATTCAAGACAGAAAGTAAATATACATACATAATGATGCAAGGATGTTAATGATGAGATGTAGGAAAGTTAGTCGGGGTTAGTGCAGGAACATAGCCAGTGTGTACTGAGATATAATTTTAGTTTCTTTTTAAATAGTGTAGGATATGACAGAGAAGTGAGCTCAGTAGGAAGTGAATTCCATAACTTTCCAACAGTATTAGAGAACAGGGTATCACCTGCTGAGTTGTAAGATCTGCAAGTGTTAATCAGAAGTTTGTTAGATGAACGTAGGTTTTTAGAATTGCTGTATGGGGTGAAAAGGTTTAAGAGTATTGGTGTATTTGTGGCTTGAGAGAAGATCTTGTGGGCTATAGCAAACTGGAGATATTGTAGATGATGTGGAAACTCAAGCTAGCCGAGTTGTTTTAGATTAAGGCAATGATGTGTTCTGAAAGGAGAGGCAGTAGCAAATCGAGCAATATTATTAAAGTATACTGCTAGTTTGCTGAGGTTGTTTTTAGAAAGATTTGTATAAATAGGTGAGGCATAGAGTAGAGTAGAGATAAGGTGAGTTCTTGCTATGGCAGCCCTGGCTGCTGCTGTTAGAAAGGGTTTGATTCTATAGCGGGATCCTAGTTTTTTATTGACTGTTTTTATAGTGTTATTGATATGAATATCAAAGTTGAGGTTACTGTCAATTGTTATTCCTAGGAGTTTAGTAGTTGGGTCGGGGGAAATAAGTGTACCATTATTAGATATGAGTTTGAAATGTATATGATTCCCTTTACAGTTCATCTCTCTCCTAAATATAAACAAAGATAATAAAACATTTGTTAAACCAGTGCCTCTTTCCTTTTATTCTATTCCTTAACCAAAGGTACAAAGCAAGTTTGTCCTTTATCTCCCATTCTCTTTGTATTAGTCATTGAAATTTTAGCAATCTCTGTATGTTCCAATACAAAAATAAAAGAAATAGAAGTAATTAGTAGCTGCAACTCTAAAATTATCCTTTTTGGTCATTACATTATGATAATTACATTGAATGCTGAAAAATCATTAATTAAATTAAACCTAGTCATACAACAATTTAAAAAAACTCTCAGGTTTACACTTTAATAATATAAAATCAAAATTTATTTTTATAAATAAAAAATATAAATCTCACAAGACAACATCTTAGGAAAGGTATCCAGATCTTTATCATACTTGGGTATTACTGTTATGAAAACATAAGAAACCAATGATGTAAAATATAAAAATATATAAATACCATATCTAACTTAATATCCATGTGAAATAAACAAATCATCTCTTTTGAAGGCAGATTATAATTAATCAATATGATTGTGTTCCCCAAATATTGTACATAAGTTAAATAAGATGCCCCTAAATCAGATTCTCCTCACTCTACTAGCCTTTATCACCAATTATCAAATCCACCTCCTTCAAATACTTAGGATTTCAATCACTTCTCACAAAGAATATCAACATCTACCCAGCTTGTCTTTCTCTATAACACCCTATCTCTACAAACAAACCTCATCTGATTTATTTTTCTATGAATATCTTAAAACTAAGCACCAAATTTACGATCAAATATCAAACCAAGATCAAAATATAACTAGCCATACTCTTCCCTCTGTAAAATATTAACTCAATAAAATTAGCAGAGATATTCACCCCAGCTCTGGTCCCACTGTTCATAAAGCCATCACTTCCAACCCCCAAATAAATCAGTCACCTAATACATTTCAGCAAAAAACAGAATTGAAACTCATCTTACTAAATATGAACTTAAGAAGTATGTGCAATAAAATCCATAACATACACGCTTATCATGTCACATGCACTCCTGATATAGTCATGGCTACTGAAACCTGATTAAAAGAAGAAATAAAGGATAATGAAATCACCCCTCCCCCCGGATACAATATACTCAGGCATGACAGGCAAAACAAGCATGCAGGTGGTGTAGCAATCATCTATAAAAATTCCCTAGCCATTAACTTACTTCCACAGGAAATACCCAAATTTAACAATTATGAACTACTAATAACACTCTTAAAAATCAACAATAGGAAAACTATATGCTTAACAGCAGTTTATATGCCACCAGGGAAAACGCTGATATTGCTGAAGGCATCCTGCATTGGATATCCCAACAAATTAACCATGAAACTATAATACTTGGAGACTTAAATATAGACTGGCAACTCATAAATTTCACTATCCCCACTGAATCCATAAACTTGTACAACTTCAGATAATTAATAACTACACCTACTAGAATGAATAAAACTTCAGGGAGACACTCAACATTAGATTGGATTCTTACAAACAAATCAGAAAAACTGACAAAAGTATGCTGCCTCTCAGCATAAGTGATCACATACCAACATATGCTATTAGAACTCACCATAACCTAGCTAAACATATTATCTAGAATCAAATATGAACTACAACCAATTTCAATAAAGATATTTGCAATGAAATACTAAAAAATATAATTGTAATGTACTTAGAACAATACCGCTAGATATTGCTGTAGAACACTTTAATAATGTATTCATACAAACCTTAAATAATCTGGTACCAGTACATAATAAAAGAGTAAAGGCCAACCCCACATCATAGCTGACAAAAGAAACAAAAAAAAATCATGATAAAAAGGGATAAAGCCTGGAAAAAATGGTATAAAATAGAACTCAAAATGCCCTCCAGTAATTTAGACATCTTAGAAACCTTGCAAAACTCCATGTCAAACAGGATAAGCAAACATACTATATCAACCTACAAGACAAACATATAAACAACCAAAAACTGTTTTGCTCATCACTAAATAAACTACTCCACCCTGGCAAGACCACTAGTCCCTCTCCAAAAACAGACAATACAATAGACTCTATCACCACACAGTTTAATTCCTACTTTATGCAACAAATATTATCTCTCTTAGACTCTAACACATCTGCCTACCTCACTCTTCCCCTGTCCAATCAAAACTACCCACAGCTCTTCAGTTTTAGTCCAGTACCTACCTCACTCATAAGGAAGTTGCTCCTTAAGCTAAAAACTACTTCTGTAGCTGCAGACCAACTACCATCAGACTACCTAAAAATGGCTGCAGAAGTCATAGCCTTCCCTGTGTCCATACTAATTAATAGGTCCCTTGCAGAAAGATACATACCATCACTGTGGAAAAGATCCTGCATCATACTACTGCACAGAGACAGCACATCTACAGATTTAATAAAGACCAATAATGATTCTGTCCCCCCAATAAAATATTAGAAAAATGCATCCATATGCATTTGATGCAATACTTAACCTCAAATAACCTGCTCTCAGAAACACAAGATGGTTTTAGGGCCCCAGTACAGCACCACCACTGCTCTACTACATTTTACCCATATAATAAACTGACATAGAAATGATGGTCTGCTTGTGTCCACCATGTTCTTAGACTTGTCAAAGGCATTTCATACTGTCTCACACCAGCAACTGCTTGTATGAGTGTCCACCATGTTCTTAGACTTGTCAAAGGCATTTCATGCTGTCTCACACCAGCAACTGCTCGTATGACTCTCCTCAATAGGACGTTCACAATACTTCCTGTTGTGGTTCCTTACTTGCCTATCTGGAAGGCAACAAGCTGTTAAATGGCAACAAAACTACTCATCCTTTCAACCAATTACTACAGGTGTCCCTCAGGGCTATATCCTGGGTCCTCTACTATTTAATATATTCATTTATGACCTTTACATCTCCACTCACCATGCTAGTTTAGTTCAGTATGCAGATAGCTCAACATTAATATGTGTGGCCGCAACAATGAATAAGCTCTAAGACATTACCCCAGAATCTTTCTCCTCTGTAGAAACCTGGCTCAAAGAATCAAACTTCCTACTCAACCCCAATAAAACTAAGTTAATGCTTTTCACCTCAAAAAGTTGCCAAAATCAAAAGCAATCTTTTACCATAAAGTCAGCAAATAATACTGTCATTGAAACTATAACTCACAGTAAATGTCTAGGCATTATAATAGATGACAATCTCAAATATGACCACCATATACTGCACACCATTAAATCTACACACCAGAAACTAGGCTCCCTTTATAGGATCAATGGATTCCTTACAGATACTGCAAGAACAACTCTAGCCACCACCTTTTTACTCCTGACTCTCTTATACACTGCGCCTATCCTAACAAATGCAAACAATACTCAAAGAAAGAAACTTGCCTCCTGTTACAATAAAATAGCTAAATGTGCCACCAGTCTCCCTCATAGGACCCACCATTGCCTTAACTTAAAGCAATTAAACTAGCTTGAACTGCACAACTGTCTAAAAATTTCACAACTGACAACAGCACACAAACTTATTTGTCATCCAGAAAAATGCCCTACACTACAAAACCTATTTTACCCTACTGTCCAGCAAGGGACCTCCTTTCTAATAATTCTTATTACTTACAAATAAATCAAATAATGTTTCAGGAGACTCAGTCTACTCCCAATGCATAGCTAAACTCTGGAATAGTATCCCCATGCAAATAATACTCTCTGACAAACTCAATAGTTTTAAACCACTGCTTAAATAGCATCTACATCTTAGCCAGTCCTAGTCCTGTACAGGCTTATCACAGGGTTAAAACTTTTCACTGTACAATAATATCCAAATGCTCTCATTAAACATAATATTATTAACCTCTTACTGAAATGACAAAACAATTTTTATACATAACTGCTGCCTGTACAGTCCACTAAGTTGCATGTGTGCTTTCTCTTTAGTAACTTCCACTTATGTAAAATCTTAGAATGTATATGTATAAATGTAACTACTATTTGTATATAAATGTAAATAGAAATGTAGCTACTCAGTCCTTGACTGGAACTTAGTATAATGCAATGTAAGCAAATGGAGCTTTTCTCTCTGGTCCTCTGCTGCAAATGGATATTATCCCATCAGACTTTCCTGGTAAACAAAGAAAAATAAATAAATAAATAAATAGATAAGGACAATTGGAAACCAAATAAATGCATAACGTTGGCTCAATCTAACTTCAAATGTAAAGAAGAAGTGTGATGATTCTATGGAAAATAATATGCTATTTCTTCAAATCATGTATAAATATGAAGACCAAAATGGACTATTGTCTATTATAGTCATAAACTGTAACACTAGACAATGGACACTGACCAGTTTGTACTGGTTCCTTGAGATGGGGTAAATTTAGCCAAAAAAAAAAAAAAAGAGAGACATCATTAAAAATAAATCCAAAGGTAATATAATTCTAGGAGGAGATTTCAATTGTTTATTATATGAATCAGATTGTGAGGTATGTAGGTTCATAGGTTCATAGGTAGATACTGGGCTATTGGCCCTGGGGCCTATACAAGCCCAGCCAAAAAGGTACCCTGGCTTTTGCCACCCAAGAAAATTATTTTCCTGTGCCACTGTCGAGCAGAGCCACAGAGGTGATCCCCGGGTTGAAGTTCCTATTTCCCATGCAATCATCAAGATTTTTCTTGAAGAGGGCTAATGAGGAGCTTTGTTTGATATAGATAGGTAGTTTATTCCAGAGTATGGGAAGTCTCTGGGACAGGAATCTATCCCTCCAGCATGTTCTGTTTATTGTGGTGATACGGTTTAGGTCCATAGAGCGTGTAGCTTGGAGGGATTGGGATTTCTTTAAGTGGAGCATGTCCAACAGCTCTGGGTTTGACATAGCTTTGTATGTTAGGCAGAGATTACCTCTGAGTAGGCGATATGCGACAGAGGAAAGCTGGAGTTTTTTGAGATGGTCTGCGTAGGGCATCTGTTTGAGGCCAGTAATCCTCTTTGTGAGGTATTTCTGCGGCCTTTCCAGTTGTTGTAGATGTCTTGTAAGGTACATATCAAAAGGGGCATTGTACTGTATAATGGGTCTAATGAGTGATGAGTAGAGGGGAACAATGACCTCTTTTTTCTGGATGAGAAACCTTTTGTGATGAGGTGTGCCACATCGAAGGATTTCCTGACTACTGTGGCAATGTGATTATCAAAGGAGAGACTACTGTCCACTTGTGTCCCAATGTCCCAAGGAAACTGAGGATAATTATAACAGCAAAAACTATAAAAAATGGATTGAAGTATTTTGATTAGAAGACCCTTTTAATATGAGACACTGAATTTTTTAATTTTACAAACTATTATTATAAATATGACACTTAGACCAGAATATATAAAATACTAAATTCATAAGATATTAATTATAAAACATTAAAATTCAGTGTAATACTGTATCCTGTGTCAGACCATAATGCCCTTATAAAATTTAAAGTGGGTTTTAAAAGTCTAAAAGTAATAGAATTCCTGCTTACATTGCCAATTAAAAGAATACAAACCATGGTTACTCTGAGAAATTGAACTCATTGTGGAAATTAATAACTCAGAAGAAGTTCACAAAATTATGATTTGGGACTCATTTAAAGCTCATGTATATGGCAGATCTTTAACATGGTATAAAAGGAAAGTAAAAGAACGGGATAAACGTTTTCTAGACACACTAAAGTACCAGGAGCTAAAGCCAAACTAAAAGAAGGAAATCAAAACAAAAAAATGGACAAAGAAACACTGAATAAGAAATATTTAAAAATGTATTTCATAAAACATCCTAAATATAAAAAGATTAAAAATAGCTCCATTTGCTATGTCAAGAAAATGCATCCTTTGATTCCTTAAACTGGGACAACATACTTAAAGTATTATAATTATATATATTTTTTTATAATTCGTCACTCTCCTATATAAGTAAATAGATAATAAAACTTATGTTAAACTAGGGCCTTTTCTTTTTTATTCTATTCTCTTAACCAAAGGTACAAAGCAAGTTTGACTTTTGTCTCCTATTCTTTCTATTAAAATTTCAGTGGCTAATGTAATCCCCTATAGGTTCTGATAAAATAAAATAAGTAGAAGTATCTAATAACTACAACTCTAAAATTATGTTTTTTACTGATGACATTATGATAACTGCATTGAATTCTATAGAATCATTAGAAAAAGTACACCTAGTCATAAAACAGTTTGAAAATCTCTCAGGTTTACACATTAATAATATAAAATCACTTTTTATAAATAAAAAAGAATTATACATATCACAAGACAACATCTTAGGAAAGGAATCAATATCTTTTGCATATTTAGGAATTAGTATTATGAAAAATTAAAAGAAACCAAAGATACAAACTATTAAGAAATTATAAATACCATATCTAACTTAAAAAATATATGTGGAATAAACATATCATCTAATTTGAAGACAGATTACAACAGATTAGACACAAGTGCCCACAGCTACGCCAACTTCTTGCAGATAGAATTTACCCTCATACATAAAGGCATTGTTCTCAAGCACAATTTCTAAAAATAAACAAATCAAGTCCACTCTATTAATGTCATAACCACTACTGGTTAACAAAAATTCTTTAACCATTTCTATTCCTAAACCATGAGGTATATTGGTGATTAGTGATATGACATCTAAGGTCACCATAAAACATGTGCCATCAAAAACCAAATCTTTGGTATTTTCAAACAGGTGTTCTAAAAACTGTTGTGTATCCCTTAAAACCTGCTGTTGTTCATTCAATGTTGGTCTCAACATTGTTTCTATAAATATTGACTATGGCTCCATCAACCAGCCCTTCCCTGAAATGATAGGGTGAAATGGAGGATTTTTAGAATCCTTGTGAATTTTTGGAGTGCCTGGAACACAGGAATTACAGGATATTCAATTGTTAAATAATCATATAAATCTTTAGTAATAATATTACTATAAAGACAATCAGACAATGTTGCTTCAACTCTTTCATGCATTACATAAATCAAACTATTTTTAATGATACTATAAGTCATCCTATCATTTAACATTTCAAGCATTTTGTTGTAAAAAACCCAATCCATTACAACAATTGCACCGCCTTTATCAGCGGGTTTGATAACTATCTCACTGTCCATCTGCAGTTCAACAAGTGCTTGCCTTTCTTCTGCACTCAAGTTATTAAAGTCCCTTTTCATATGTCCATTGTTGTAAGCCATTAGTAAATAACTTTCATACTTCTTACTAAAAGTCTTTAACATAGGACTCAAAGTAGGTTGGAGCACACTAGGTTTCTTAAAAATCATTGTCTCAGTTACCATAGATCCATAATTCGAAAACATACTCCTGAGCATAACATTTCTCATGAACAATTTTATGTCTATAGCCGTTTCACTAAAATTAGAACACTGTGCTGGAATGAAGCTAAGGCCACGTTCTAGCAAAGCTAATTGAGCTGTGGTCAAAGTCTTACTTGATAAGTTAAACACTAGCGATTCACCACTTCTGTCCACATTCTCTTCAGCGTCTGCATTCTGGAATCCTCTCCTGCCAATTGACGCTTCCTCCCTCGACTCAGCGACCATTGATTGCGCAATACCTCTTTCTTCCGAATGGGTAGAGGCAGAGATAAAGGGAGGCTCCCTGACGAACTCCCTGCACACGTATCTTGGGTCATACTTCAGGTGGTTGCTTCTGCGCCACCAAATTTAAAGGGACAGTGGTTGCATTCCCATATGAATGTGATGTTCCTTCTATGCTTGTAATAGCAATGTTACTATCAGATGCCATGGAACTAACAGTCTGAGAATTTACAGGGGTATTCACAGAGGTTGCTGATTCATGTTTGTATATGGTGTAAATAGTTAAATTACAAGTTTTTCTTTTTATTATTTTTAAGAAATAGAAAACTTTTATCATTTGAATATAATTATATTACTTATCTGTGAATCTAAATAAAAAATGAATAAACAAATTCCTTTAGGATTATGCAATGAATTTAGTGATCTAATATTGAATAGTTTTAAGATTTTTTTTTTATGATTTGTATTAAAATGTATTTTATTCTGGTGACAGGACCAACAGCCAACAGGAACAATCCCCAAACAATATGAGATCTCCATCAAAAAAGAGAAGGAGATTGAATACCCTGATTGGCTATGGATGGGGATGTTTCAAGAAGTCTTCGTAGAACCATTTTCACCCTTGGAAGAAATTGAACCAGTGGTAACTTCTTGTGTGGGTTCAACATATTGAGTTATTCGTTTGAGACCATTACTGACACCCATTTTATTTTATTTGGAAAGGGCTTTAGTTATGTTCCATCAAAAAAAGTTTAACACAGCTGACTGTCAGTTAGAGCTTAAGTTATTCACTAGGAAACTTAATTTATCTGTAATTTATGGTAACCAGGATATAGGCCATGTGGATATATTTAAGAAGATAAGCATTTATAATCCCCCTAACTCACCATTGGCTAGTTTGTTTGAGCATCTGTGCAGACATGATATTTATATGCTTGGACAGTTCTCCCACACCATCAAATATAATTTGAAGAAAGAGGAGAGGGGCTTGCTGCACAAATTGAAGGATGATGCTTCTGTTAGGATTATGAAGCCCAGCAAGGGTGGGGGTGGTTCTCATGAACACCATTGACTATTCCAACAAAATGTTTGAATAATTATCGGTTATTTCTAAATATGTCCCAGATTCCTTTTCTGAGATAAAAGCAGCATATGAAAAAATTAACCTACACTTTGATGAGCTTCTTTTAAGTTGTTTCAAATCCAAAACTGTGTTTCAGCTTCTCTTAATTGAAAAGCTCATTGTTCCAGTCATCTTTGGAATACCAAAAGTGCACAATGATGAAAAAATGAAAAAACCCTTTGAGACCAACTGTGTCCACCAGATAACCTAAAACGTAACCTTTAGTGGTTTACATAGACCAAAACTTAAAATATTTTGTGTATGAGCAGATGTACATTTTGTGTATGAGCAGATGTAAGGAGCAGATTTTAAGGGACTTTTGGCATTTTTAAGACAGTTTACTCCTGATTCATATGTGGAAAACTCAGTTTTCATCTGCATAGATGTCATTGACTTGTTTGGTTGTATACCTATTGTGGGAGGTATAGATAGCTTTTTGGAGGCCTTACTTCAATGTTCCTTCATGTCAGCTCCAGAAAACAAAATTTTGATGAATTTTATGGAGTTTGTACTTGACAGTAATTTTGTCTACATAGAAGGAGAATACTACAAGCAGGTAAAGAGGGTGGCAATGGGTGCTGTATGTGCCCTCTTTATGCTAATACAGCGATGTGGCATGGGGAAGAAATGTCTGTACTAAATTCTTGTTTCAAGCACAGTTGGTTAATGTACACAAGGTTCCTTGATGATATTTTATCCCGTGGAATGATTCCTGGTCAAGGTTAAAGGAATTTATTGATCATCTTAAATCTAATTCTACTTATTTTAAGTTTACATGCATACAGTATATGAAAATTATTGTAATTATTTGGATGTTTTGATTTACATGAAAGATGGCTGTTTTAAATCAGGCATTTACAGGAAGCCTACGCTTTCAAATTCCTATCTACACTTTCAGAGCTGCAACCCACTGCCCCAAAAGAAATCATTGGCAAAAGGACAATTCATCAGGATGATTAAGCATGAAGCTGTGTTTGAGGTGGAATGATAGAGATTGTCAGATATATTTTATGACAGGGGCTATCCAAATAACCTTGCCAATGAAGTTAGAAAATAAGTGGTTAGATCAAGCCATGTGAAATGCAATCCTGTATTAGGCCAGATACTAGTAGCAGAAAAAAACACCCTTATGTTCTGACTTACTAAAATTTAGTGTTAGGTCACCATCCCTTAAATAAAGAAGTCAGGAAAATGATTTGGGAATATTGGTCAGTGTTCAATTCCAATATGAACACTGCAGCTACAGTAGGTGATGGCCCACTAGTTGTACATAAAAGAGGTAAAAATCAAAAGTGTCATTTGGAAAACACTACCTATTTGAGCTCCATCTTTGCAAAAGGAATGACAAATGTGGATGATGTAGGCAGTGTCCATTTATTTTGGAGGTGATTCATTACATTAGGAAAGGCATGTACAAGGGTAAAACTAGCCAATTCCTGTAACCGCCAGACAATGGGTGTTGTGTACATTGGTATATGTGACCTATGCAGGGCATTCTATATAAGTAAGACCAAGAGGTCCTTAAATAAGCATATTTATGAACGCAACTATGATATTTGTAGAATGAATACAAATGCATTATACAAATGAAGAGTATGTTGTGCAGATCACAACACATTCAGATTTGGTGTCTTGGTGAAAGTTACTCAAAATCCTAGGGGTTGCCCTTGAGAAATTGTCCTTGAATCAAGGGAATTATTGGGGCAGCTCCATTTAAATTCACAAGATTTCCCAGGCCGGGATGAGAACATTTCTATCACAAGTGTCTTTAAATTTAGAGTTATGGATCTAGTACATATAGACAAGGTAAAGTACACAACAAATGGGGTATCCTGTATTTGCTATTCAAAATGTATAACCATTATAACGTTATAAATTCACAAATGTTTACATTTTGGCTGTATTATATAATGTAGTTACACTATGCAATTTTGTTGGTTAGGCTTATTTCTTTAAGAGGTCATTCATTTATGGATATATTATATAATTTCTAATGTATTTACACTATGCATTTTGTTGATTAGGCTTATTTCTTTAAGAGGTGATTAATTTGTGGAGGTATTTTAAACCTCAGTAGGCTGATATGATATAAATAATATATTTACTGTTTTTATTAAATAGACATTTGTTTATTTTGGTAATTCTATTACAGGCTGCTATCACCTTAGATGTAGAAGTGTTTTATATATTAATTTACATATATTAATTATATGCTAATTGCACATTTTAATTGTTAAAAATATGTTAAATGAATGCACAGACTATACGTCTTTAAGCTAATCCATGACATCATTACCGTGAAGTATAAATAAGGGGTGATTTTTGTGTTATATAGGTTCAGAGAAAGTCAATGTAATTGGGCAAAAGCACTAAACTGATTTTAAATAAAGCCTTTTTGTTAAAATTTAAATCTTTCCTGCTTTCCTGGGATTGATTTAGTGACAGTTGTTTTCAAAGTTTAAGAATTGGTATGCAACGCATTTTTGAATCTGTTTCTTTAAATTAGTTCGTGTTTGCATGAGATAATGCATGAGTTAACATAATTGGATGATAAATATAACATGGTGGGAGAGGGAAGCATTTTTTTAAGTTTGTATTTTAATGTTTTTGTTGTTATAGTTGCAGTATTGCAAGGGATGAAAGCATTTACAATTTTTGTGTAATAAACCGAGGGTCCTGCAGTGGCAAGTTTCCTTGGCATTTTTTGTTTGTTTGTTTTTATAAGCCTTCAACATTTCCAGGCAACTTGCCATGTCTTTGAAAAATACCCACCACTTCTAAAGCATCATTTTGTGCAGCAGAAGTTGCCATCCTGCTGCTCTTGCCTAAAGATTGTCAACATGGTGTTTGCTGAAACAAAACCAAGCTTTTTTGAACTCGTTAATACTAAAGGAAAATGTAGTGATCTGAAATAGAATGTTGAGCATCTGCTGTATGCAGTAAAGGAAGGTAGCATCAAACAGGTTCTAGTGGTACTAAACTGTCCTCTTTAATGAATGTGTGCAATGTACAAGCTGAATATGGCTTATCATGATTGTGAGTACATGTTCATAGGATCCTAGGATCATAGGAGGTTACAAGGCTAATGGCCCTGGAGCTCTTACACGTCTAGCCAAATTTCAACACGTTTCCCTCTTGTATCAATGCTATATGCAGACCTAACTCAGCATCTGCTGCCCCTCTCCAGAAGGGAAGCAGATGAGACCCCTGGGGTGAATTTACGGTATACAATCCAATCATCCAGATTACTCTTAAAAAGGGTCAGTGATGGGCTCTGCTTTACTTGGATTGTCAGCTTGATCCATAATAGGGGAAGCCTTTGGGAGACAAATCTGTCTCTCCAGCAAGTCCTGTTGATGTCTCATCTCAGGTTAAGATTACTAGAGCAAGTGCACCAAGTGCCATTAGACTTGCTAATGTGCAACATTTCCATTAGGGCAGGATCTGAGGTTGCCTTATAAGCAAGGCAGAGATCTCCCCTGAGTAGTCTGTAAGATACAGAGTATAGAGACAGGGATTTTAGTCTCTCAACATAGGGCATATGTTGCACGCCATGAATTTTCTTTGTAAGGTACCTCTGTAGTCTCTACAATTGCTGTAGGTGCCTGGTGAGGTACATACCAAAGGGGGCATTGTACTCTATTATTGGTCTGATAAGGAAAGAGTACAGGGGATTATGACCTCCTTTTTCCTGGAATTAATGCCCTTACTTATGACATGGGCAATGTAAAAGGCTCTCCGTTCCACTGAAGAAGCATGGTGGTTGAAGGAGAGGTTGCTGTCAACCTGTGTACCCAGATCTCTCACCACAGATTGAGTACTTATGGTGTTATTATTATTGTGGTTATCTGCAGGGACATCTCCCTTGCCAAAGAGGATGATGATATTTTTTTTTGTTTAATTTGAGTCCATGACTTTGGCACCAGTCATTGGTTTGAGTAAGTAGGTGTCAGCATC
Source organism: Protopterus annectens (assembly GCF_019279795.1). Taxonomy (NCBI): domain Eukaryota; kingdom Metazoa; phylum Chordata; order Ceratodontiformes; family Protopteridae; genus Protopterus; species Protopterus annectens. The sequence continues at coordinate 706,390,416 of NC_056739.1, read as the reverse complement.
TCTCTGGGATTCTATGACTGTGCCCAACTTGCAATCATCTTCAAACTTTGTCAGCCACAAGCCTTTTGTTTTGGTCTGTACTTCTGTAAAGTATATACCAAACAATAGTGGCCCCAGCACCAAGTGCTATGTTACTCCACTGGTTACTGGTCTGTTGGTGGATGTAGAATTCCCTATTTTTACTGTGTTTGTTCTATCAGTGAGCCAGTTTGCAACCCACCTAATGATGTACTGGTTTACATTCAGTTTGGTAAGTTTGTCTATGATATCTAAGTGGGCAATGGTGTCAAAGGCCTTTGCTAAGTCCAAATAGCCCATATGCACAATTTAGCCCTTATGCAGGACTTTGGTGACTGTCTCGAAGAAGTCCATCAAGTTCAATAGGCATTTTGCCTTTTACAAAGCCAGACTAGGTTGGGTCTAGTGTTTAGAGGTCATCTATATCTTTGCTGATAGGGTCCATGATGATGCTCTCCATGGCCTTACAGATGAGACTGGTCAGATTTATGGATCTGTAGTTACTGGGGTCAGTGGATGGACCACCCTTATGTAGGGGAGTGACAATAACTGTTTTCTAATCTGCAGGGACATCCCCAGTCTGTGGTTAAAGAGTGTACCCAAACACCACTATGGCCACTGGAGAAAGCTACAATCAATGGTAGTCAACAATAATCCACTTGAAAATGGCATTAAAAAGTTTTAATATGCTTTTGTCTACTAAAGTCTTCAGAATACATTAACTATTCTTACAAATCAATTTATATAATACAAAACCCATTAATCAATTAACACTAATTAAAACATCTAGAAAAAACACACAAGGTAATGAATTAAAAAAACAAGCTTCTTGTAAAAGACAAACATATATATTAATAACAACATTTTAATCTTTGTTGTCTTAAAAAAACATTTGATGTAGACATTTTCATTTAAGCCTGGGGCTCTATAAGCACATAACTTTATTTGCCACCTTGCTTCAATAGTCTCTAATCTGTCATTAAAATTCCCTTCCCTTGGATCCACTAAGGCACGTTCTAATATTGAAAATAAAAACTTTTTATAGCTGGAACAGTTGACTGAATGTTTGTACAGAGCATTGTTTCTATCCCTAACCTTAATACTGTATAGATGTTCTTTAATACGTTTTTCTAGACTATGCGAAGTCATACCTATATAAAAACTAGAACACCCAGAACATAAAGCAATATAAATTAACCTGGTTGTTTTGCATGCATACCATTCTTTTAAATAAATATTAAAATCAATATTTTTCAAAAATATATATGCTTAGTGACATAAATAACCTATAAACCTTACATGCAGCACATCTATACATACCAACTTCTTTTTCAGTGTGTAACAAATCTACACCTCCATCTGATTTTTCTAATAGGTTTCTAAAATTCTTGGTTTTATAAAACACAAACCTAGGATAATCACTTAATGACCTTTTCAAGTCTGGATTGCCCTATAATATTTTCCAATTACCTATAATTTTTCGAATAACCTCCGAATCTACTGACATGTCTAGTTTCAATGTCAATCTCCTTTTGTCATTGCTTTTGGTCGTAGAGTTTAAGGTGCAACCTCCTTTTAAAATTGACTTAAAAGATGACTCTCTTTTTTTGCAAATGTCTAAGGGTACATGATATAGTAAGTGTTCATCATAACCTCTTTCTTTAAACATATCAATTATTGTTACCACTTCTTTTAAAAAATCACTCTCTCGGGTAGTCATCCTGGATGCATGTATGAATTCTCCACTAGGAATGTTCTTTTTCATAAAATTAGGGTGTCCACTTTTATAATGTAAGTAATTATTAGAAAACATTTGTTTCTTGTAAATTTTATTATTTATCTCTTTATTTGTAAAGTCCCACTGTAGGTCTATATTGAAAAAATGTATATGTTTCCCAAAACCACTAATCGTAAATTTTAAATATTCTGATGTCTTATTGAGTTCTGTCATGAACATTGCTAAATCATCTTTCTTTAAATCAACTATAAAAAACAAATTGTCTACAAAACGTTTGTACATCACAACATTTTTTACAACAGGACTCTTGTTTAGTGTTTCAAGTTCCCACCATCCTAATACTAGGTTGGCAAATAAAGGGGCCACACTAGCCCCCATTGCCACACCCCTAACTTGCTTTTAATATTGTTTATTAAATATAAAGTAATTATGTTCGAATACTATTTCCATTAGAGTGCAACGAGTGTAACTTTTATCAGCTGAAAGGGAAGAGAAATTGGTCAAATATTTCCTCAGTGTATCTATACCTTCTAAATGGGGAATACAAGTAAAAAGGGAATTTATGTCCACAGTAATAAAATTAATATTTTCATGTTTGTACTGGTAATGTGTATCAAAATCCCTTAACTTGTTTAAAAAAATCCCAAGAGTTCCTTAAACAGGACTCTAGTTGTTGTACTATAGGGTTGAACATAATATCTAGAAATATAGCTATTCCATCACAAATATTATTAGGTGCAGATAGAATTGGACAAAAAGGAGGGTTGCTGACATTTCTATGTAATTTAGGTATCCCAAAAAGAATACCTACCCATGGATATTCAATATTCATAAAATCATACATGTTATATGTTATACAGCCATTCATTAAAAGTTAGTATAAATTGCTTCTTATCAAAGCATGACTTTTAAATATATAATTCATATTTACTTTTAAATATTCATGCATGTTTTTTAACATGTTTGTCATCTCTTCTTTGTAGTTACATTTGATCATTATGAGCAACCCCCCTCCTTTGTCGGCTATCATGAACCAAAGTTGTTTTTATCTTGCAATTCATGTAATGCTTCTACTTCTCAATCAATCATATTATAGAATTTAAAGTCAGTTTTACACTGCAACACTTCTCATTTCTTTTTGGCATACTTCAAACATTCTAATGACATGATTTAAACACGGATTATAAACTGATGGTTTTATAAAGGTGTCAGAAAGAACAACATCATTTAACAGGAACTTTAAATGTAACTTATGCATAAATAATTTTAGCTGTAAAAGGGTAGACGTTACATCTGCTCTATAACTTCGTATGAAGTTAAGTCCACGTTTTAGTACTTTGTAGTGTTCAGCATTTAATTCAATGTCTGATAAATTAACTATTTTCACTTCATACCTTGTCAGTTCGTAAGTCCTTAAAAAGTCTTTAAACTTCACCTTTTTTCATCTTCTTCTTGCCTTGACCATTTTTTGAATGATGGTTATCTTTAACTGTAGTAAGACTTTTGTTCACCTTGTTCGTTCAGTTTGTAAGGTAACTCAAGCATCTTCTCTAAATCTACAGACTGCATGCATTCCTCAGTAGCTTCTTCTTCAGTGACATTGTCATGCCCAAAGCTGATTCCTACCTCTTCTGTATTGGTCATAATGGAATAACTATTTAATCATCTTAAAGGGGTAGTGTTCGTTGATCTTAGAAAGTGATTTGAAACACTGGTGATATTGACATAAGCAGATTTGTTTGCATAAGCATGTTGGTCTCGTAATTTTTTATTTTTTCTAATAATGATAAGTTTTTCAAATTTCTGAACATTTTGTATAACATCTTCATATTAATTTCGAAATTGAGGTGTCTGTCTTATCACTTCCATGACAAGCTTATCAATGGAAAATATTTTATTCTTGATGTGATCCATATCGATAGTATTGTGTTTGGTTAACATTCTCATCAGCTGTAATCCACAGTCATTGAAAAACGTAATTAATTTGTTGTAAAATTAATCTTCCAAAATAACTCCACTGGGGCACTTGAATAAATGTAAACCTTTGGGAAAGATATTTAAAAAAATGCATTGTTCAAAGTATTTATTTTCTATTACCAAAGGTCTATACTTTTTAAGACATTTTTCTAGGATAGACAGATGTTCTGTAAAGTCGTTGACATTAATATTGTTGTCACATAAGCATCCGTCACTGTTGCCAAAGGGATCACTATTTTTTTCCAACAAAAACATTGTGTCTTTTTTCATTATTATAGTCGCAATTCAACAGTTACCGTGTCCTTTCGTAATATTCACATTAACCACAGTCCAAGCTTCTTCTTCCGAATTAACCAAACTACCGGGAAGAACCTGAATTGGTAACCAATTTGTTTTGAGCAATTAAGGTTTTTAAAGTCTTTTGCATACCTTCTACTGTAGAAATCAAGACTTTTAACAAATTGTCTTGACTGTTAGGTACTGGGTGTACCTTCAAATTAAGCAGTTCACCTCCAGAATCGGCCATGTATAAATACAACCAAAAACACAAAAACACAAAAGTGGAGAAACTAAAACTAGAACCAAAACACCACTCTGGCCATTGGAGAATGCCACAATCAATGGTAGTCATTTTTTAAGTTGATTTTAAAAGGAAATTACACCTTAAACTCTATGACCAAAAACAACAACAAAAGGAGATTAACATTCAAACTAGACATGTCAGTAGATTTGGAGGTTATTTGAAAAATTCTAGATAATAATTGGAAAATATTACAAGGCAATCTAGACTTGAAAAGGTCATTAAGTGATTATCCTATATCCTAACTTTGTGTTTTATAAAACCAAGAGTTTTAAAAAACTATTAGAAAAATCAGATGGAGGTGCAGATTTGTTACACACAGAAAAAAAAGTTGGTATGTATAGATGTGCTGCATGTAAGGTTTGTAGGTTTATTTATGTCACTAAGCATATTTTTTTCGAAAATATTGATTTTAACATTTATTTAAAAGAAAGGTATACATGTAAAACAACTGGGTTCATTTATGTTGCTTTATGTTCTGGGTGTTCTAGTTTTTATATAGGTATGACTATGCATAGTCAAGAAAAGCGTATTAAGGAACATCTATACAGTATTAAGGTTAGGGATAGAAGCAATGCTCTGTACAAACATTTGGTCAACTGTTCCAACTATAAAAAGTTTTTATTTTCAGTATTAGAATGTGCCCTAGTGCATCCAAAGGAAGGGAATTTTAATGACAGATTAGTGACTATTGAAGCAAGGTGGAAAATAAAGTTATGTGCTTATAGAGCCTCAGGCTTAAATGAAAATATCAACATCAAATGTTTTTTAAGACAACAAAGATTAAAATGTGATTATTAATATATATGTTTGTCTTTTACAAGAAGCTTGTTTTTTTAATTCATTAACTTGTGTGTTTTTTTCTAGATATGTTTTAATTAGTGTTGATTGATTAATGGATTTTTGTATTATATAAATTGATTTGTAAGAATAGTTATTGTATTCTGAAAAAGTCAGTAGACGAAAGTGTATTAAAACTTGTTGATGCTATTTCCGAGTGGATTATTGTTGGCTACCATTGAGTATGGCATTCTCCAGTGGCCGTAGTGGTGCTTTGGTTCTAGTTTTAGTTTCTTCATTTTTGTATTTTTGTGTTTTTGGAGTGTACCCAGTGGTGCAGCTAGCTTCTGTTTTAAACAATGTAGAACACATCCAGGGATGTTGTCTGGTCCCATAGAGACTGTGTTTTTGGCTTTAGAAAGGGTATTAAGGACCTGTTCCTTAGAGATTACAAGAGGAGAACATGTAGAAGGCATGTCTTATGGTATATCAGGTGGGGACAAGAGGGAAACGTTCTCACTAAACCTGTCTGGCAGCAGGCTTGCAAAATCCACTGCTTCAGTATATGTTGTACCATTTATAACAAGTAGTGCACAAATCTGGGATTTTCCTTTGAGGTTTCTGATATAGCCAAAGAATATCTTATGGTTACCCTTAGTTAGGGTGGCCAGTTTGAATTTGTAATTGGCTTTAGATTGCTTTATTAAAGTGTCTTGTTTGCTTATTTAAACAAAGGAGGGAGTGCTTTGAATTAGGGGACTATCCCTTACTGCTTTTAGCCAACAGTTTCTTTCTCTTATTATATAGCCTGTTTATGGCAAATGTTCACCAAGTAGGTTTGTTCTTTCTTGGGGAGCTTACTTTAAACCTGTCTGGTACAGCTGAGTTGATGCTATGGTGTAGATGTTTATACAAGGCCTTGGTGTATATCCCAGCATAGGTATCCTTGCCCTCAGTAGGGGCTGGAGCTATGAAACTATTAAAGCTGTCTCTTAGAAGGTTGTAGTTAGCTTTCAAAAAGTTTTTTTTAGCCTAGTTTCAGCTGAAGATGGGTCAGACATGATTGTTACTACTAATGTGACTGACCTGTGATTAGATCTTACCAGGGGGACTGTACGCTCTGGGTGGTACAACAATCACTCATGTTTGTTCCAGGTCCCTTGTGAGAGTGTCGACTAATTGGTCCAGGACATTTGAGTTAACCAACTTCAAAAATCTCTGGGCTAGTATGTTCATACAGGTGTAATTTATCCAACCTATGGATGGGTAGTTGAAGTCCCCCAAAACCAGGGTGTTTGGTTGTATATTGAGTGACTCCAGTAGGTCATTGTGGGTGTCCTGGTTTATGGAGGGGGCCCTATACCTGGCAATAACTTGAAGAGGGGTCTTGCCTACAGCAAGTTATACTTGGATTAGTTTAAGGGACTTGTTCAGTTTAGCCAATCTGGAGCTGTATTTATCTTTGATGAACATTGATACTCCTCCTTTAGTTTTCACGCTCTCATTCGATGGTCTAAACAAGTGGAAGACATTGTAACCCGGTATGGCTGGGGTGCTTTCCGTGGTCTTGAACCAGGTCTCTGTGACTGCACAGATATCAATATCCTCCAAGGTGAGGACAGCTTCTAGACAGTGCAGTTTTAAGTTTAGATTCATATTGTTTAGCAGCATAACCCTGTTGTTAGTTTTTCAGGAGAGATTTACATTGGAAATTTTGTTCTTGGGCATACCTCCCAACCTCTTAGTGCAAGAAATCTGGTCAAAGCCTGACAAAATGGGGGGACAAAGGTCCTTAAAATAGGGACAGATTTTAAATATTGCTCTTATAAACTTAGAAATTTGCTAGAGTAAAAGAGTTTGTGTTAACATACATTTTCTGAAGGATTTGAAGTCTGAAACTCCAATGTATGTCATTATTTAGTGACTTCAGTCCTCAGATCATCCCAGTGATTTTCCAGAAAACAACAAATTATATGTGGAATAAACCAAAAATATCAGCCAAAAATCTGGACATTCTGTGATAATCTGGACAGCTGAGAGGTATGTTCTTGTGACATTGCCTAAAAAAAGGCACCATGGGGAAAGCAAGAGCCTTAGCCAATAACCAAAATCCCAGGGGTGACAGGTGAAGACCATCTCTGGCAAAGCATTGAGGTCTATCTACCATATCATCCCAGGCTGACAGGAACTGGATCCCTTTGGAGTGACACTGAAAGCTAAGCCAATTGTTGAAGTCAATCATCTTTGTTTGTATTGTGGCATTATCCATGGTGAGGATAGAATGCTGCTTAAGGCTAGGGACATACCTGCCTGGGATGCATAATCAGAGAGCTCAGCCATGTCTGTCTTCATGTTGTCCAGAGAGGTACGTCTCAAGTTGTTCACACCAACATGGAGTATGACAGAGTCATAACAGTACTTGTTGCTGAGCGACTTGAGTGCATGTGTGATGTTACGGATCCTGGCACCAGACAGATGGCTAACCGTGACCTTCTCCTTATCCAACCTGGTGAGTGGCACATCTGTGTGTCTCACCAGTAACTAGGACATTTGGTTTTGTGTTTCACCTTAAGGGCTTATTTGGTGTGACACACTAGTGCATATGCCTTTATGTGTACTGTGGTTAACTGGAAGTGTTCTATGTGAGGTCTGCTTGTGCTTGGGAGGCCTCTGAGCTTTGGGTAGGTTTTTAGATAGGACCTCTGCATATGTAGAGTTATGCGTTGTTTGCATGTGTGGTGAAGGTGGTGAGATGTGTGTGCTGGCAACCTGCTCAGGGTCAGATATACTGACTGGTGAGCAAGAGAGCCTAGATTCTAAGTTTTTTATATAGATGCACCTCTCGCATGTTGAAGCAGAGTGTAGATGAGGCTGAGGCGGTTGCTACATTGCCTCAGGATGCCTAAGTCCACCAGATTGGCAGGATAAAAAGTGGGAAATTGTCCTTCCATAGTGATAGGTAATAGGTGTGGTCAGTAACAGAGATCAACCAGAAATGACCAGTTTGGGATGCTTTGAGAGACTAGATTACTAGTGTTGGTGAGTAGGACTAGTGTGGGTACATTGAAGGCTCTATTGGTTGGTACACCGAAAAATGAGGCACAACCACAAAAACCTTTATTAGAGCACAGACCAAAAAATGAGGCACAACCACAAAAACCTTTACTAGAGCACAGACCACAACTAAAGAAAAATTAAGTGAGCAGAAGCTTTGTTTTTATGACAGCCAATGGTAACCACAAATGAGAGTTAGTGCATAACCATGTGCAGTGCTCAACTGTGGGACTTAAGTAGCAAACAAGATGCATTGATGACATGCAGAGAACTGAAATTCTATACCGTAAGTCTAGTACACCTATTGTGTACAATCAACATTTGTACTATTCAAAGTGGCACAAGCATTATGAACTACAGAATATGTGGTTTATCTACCTACTATATAGATCAATGATGAATAAAGCTTATGAAATTATTTCTTAATGGCCTGGTACCCCCTATACCCTCCCTATTGTGGAGAAAGCCTCCCCCCACTCCTTGAAAATTAATTATGCTAACTCTGAGGTGACACTACCCAGATTAAAAGGGAATGGGGTCACAGAGGAAGTGTAGACACCTTTCAAAATATATTTTAACTCTTACTCCTCTGTTTATGGCTCACTCTTTAAAAATAACAGAAAAATAAATGTTGCATGCTTGGGTCAAAAAAAGATAATGCAGTGTTTTATTCTTCATAATGCACTGAAAGAACTATTTTTTCTTGTAAATTATTACATCCCATGTATCAAGTGAGATTAGAAACTACCTTTTAATAATGACATTATTGAAAAGACCATTGGTTTAAATGCAAAACAGGTTGGTGTACTCCTTTAAGCAGATGTTTGCTGATCTACTCTATTTATACTAACTATAGTAACAAAGCTAAGGCTTTGACCTTGAAGAGTTAGCAGTGATAGCCTTTGGATACCTACAGTCATCTAGTCAAGAATTCACAAAACAGGGGTTACTTAAGCATACAACGTATACCCTATGAATGCACCGATCTATGATAAGACCACTCAAGCATATTTAGTATAATATCATATTAATAAATGGACTAAATTAATAGACCGTGCATAAATCTATATGCAATAATCATTTTCTTCAAAGACAGGGGGGGGGGGGGTAAAAATATGTCAGTGCCAACCTTTATCTTAAGAGAAGTTTGGTTCAAATAAGCTCTGAACCAGCTGGTACTCTTCTTGTTATTAGAAAGGCTACTCCATTTCCTGTACATTCATCCACCTGTGTGCAGTTCTAGAACTTAGGGATCAAGCTGCCTTTAATCAGATAAAGCAAATGACAGATCATCCCATAACTTATCTTGCTTCTTATTGTCTTACCTTCCCAATGCTTCTAATTAGTATATTGGCCCAGAGATCGTCCTACATGACTGCATCTTGTCCTACATAATGGGTTTGGCATCCTCCCAGCTATGGCCCAACAAGGCAACTCAAGTATTTGTATGTGCTACAAGCAACACTAATAAAAGTATACACCCCCTTGTTATTTATGTGGTCTCCAGCTCCAGAAGTCCTACTAGAGCTCCAACATATCAACTTCCCAACCCTGAGTCTGTCTAGATTTGAGGACAAATGATCTAGTGATCTAAGGATACAATATGCTAGTAGTCAGCAGTAGCATATTTCAGTTATTTGGTATAAAAAAGATGTGAAAATCAACAATTTCTAATTTAAATCTGACAGGGTCACAAAGCACATGATTCAAAGCACAGGAAAGGGCAGATCAGTACACTCTGAATTCAAACTCTGCAATCTGTTTTCATTCTCGGATAAAAACAGTGATGATTCAGATAACGTAATTACACATATCCTATAAGAGTAGTAAATAATCTCCACCTGCCCCTTTTATCCACCCCATAAGGAAATTGGCCAATTTAATAATATAACTGAGCAACTGTCTTGCTATATCTTTAGTATCAAATTTAGTTATTTAAAACTCCCTTGTATTGCACGCGGCAACTACTGCATTAATGACTGCTTTTTGTCCTGCTTTAAGGACAGAAATTTCACTATGACATGAGGGACAAGGTCACGCTGTAGCTGCCACCTTCATGCCCAATGGTTCGTGCACTCTTTGTTTGGATTTGCAGCAGGTCCTTCATTATTACACTGGGACACAGTTTTCTCTTCATTGTACTCTACCACTCCAGGTTTTCATTGACTGGAGTACTTCTATCTATTTTTTTCCTATATTATCTGTTTTTTGTACACGAACATGAGTTTTGTGTATCAAAAATTTGTTTTTCAGCTTTAACTCCCTTATGCAATCCCCATAGTCAGCAATAGCCTTGTTTTATCTCTTTGATCTTCTGGTTATATTGGTTAACAGCGTCTTAATTTTCAAATGTTATATACAGAAAGCATTTTAGAGTCCGAAAGTACTTTTAATATTTCGGTATTGTCCGGTTGCTTCAAGACTGATCCTTTTAAGAAAGCCACCATGAGGAATACCTTCTGTATGAGTCAAGTTAGGGTACATGGCCCTGCTTCAAATCTTTTCCTAAGAAGCTGTTATTGTTGTATAAGTTTTCCCTCTCTCCTTATTTCATCTGTTTAACAGCATCACAAAACATTGCCTAATAGACAGTTCTTAAAAGAGAGCACCCCCTGCTGGACTTGTAACAATTCTACACTGAATTTTCATTTTCTAAACAACTGTGTTTCATAACCAAATATCATCTTCATGGGTCTGCTTCAGATAAAGGTTTGCCATCCCATAGGAAAAGCATACTGCAAAGCTAGTTGCTGAGTTTCATATGTTCATAGATTCATACTAGGCTATCAATCCAGTGAACTGTTTGTAGCCAAGCCAATGATCCCACCCGTTTACCAAGACATGAATTAATACCAGACCCTAAACTAGTTTTGGCCCCTTTTCATGAGGGCTAGAGGGCCAAGACAGCTTGGTGTACATATTTCTGTCCATCCATTTTTCCAGGTTATGCTTAAAAAAGGTACATAAAACTGCTCTGCTTAACCTTTAAGGGGACTCTATTCTGTAAAAGAGGCAATATCTGTGAAAGATGACTATCTTGCCAGCATGTCCTATTTATGCTTTGGTGGAAGTTTAAGTCTTTTGAATGGGTGTTATTAGTTTTATGGATGTGTGGAAGGTTGCATAGAACCAGATCTTTTGAGGCTTTGCAAGCAAAGCAGAGATCATCTCTCACCAATTTATAGGAATGGAAAAGAGGAAGAGCATTTTAAGGTGATCAGGATAATTCAAGAAGAACATGCCCTTGATTTTTTTTGTAAAGAAATGGTGTGGTCCCTTGATCTGGGTCATATGCCTATCCAAGCACATAGCAAGGTGGGCATGCACACAAATGTGCACACATGTGCACATACACAAACACACACACAGACACAAACAGAAATAGAAACAAATGCGAATCAAGATACAAAGTGTCAGAGATCAAACAGTTTCTTTAACATTCTATGTTGTTATCCTTCTTGTGAGGAAGACTAATGGAAATAATAGTTGTTATCTGAAAAGGATGAAGTTTATCTAAATTCTTTCAGGACCAGTATTCAAATATTTCACATTTTCACAGGAAGAATCTACATTACTCTTTTCCCTGCAGCGGGATCTCATAGAACTTGAATGTTCTGCTGTTTACCCAGAAAGTAATTCTTTTTATGTATGCTTGATTGCATGTGAATGTTTTTACAAAGGATAATTTATATGGCATTGTTCCTGACTACTAAGGTTCTAAGTAAGCATCTTCTGTGCAATATAGGTAAATTGCAGGCTTTTGTTAAGTATTCAAAGTTACATTTTTTGCCAACTTTGTGTTGCAGAGTACAGAATGATAAATCCCTGATGATGGACTGGATTGACTAGTGATCGGTGGGCAGAAATAAGTGGCTGACATTGGCTCAATCAATTGTGTGCAACAGAGGTAAGTGTTCCCAGCATGCCTCATTATTGGTCAAGACATGCACACCCACCTTAGGTGTGTGTGTGTGTGTGTGTGTGTGTGTGTGTGTGTGTGTGTGTGTGTGTGTGTGTGTGTGTGTGTGTGTGTGTGTGTGTGTGTGTGTGTGTGTATGTGTGTGAGACAGTGTGTGCATTAGTCATTATTTAAGTCATGCATAAAATTCTGTACAAGCCCCAAGAGTGGTGCCATGGCACTTCTGTAAATCTGGCTGTAGAATGGGGCCTAATAGGGTCAGGGAAAAATCTTCTACCTACTATGGTTTCCTGCATGATGGTTTCTTCTACAAATGGTAAAAGGAAAATCGTCTAGCCACTGTATTTGTTTTGAGTGATGGTTCTTTGTACAGCACTCAACCCTGAAATTGCTCACTACTGAGCTTAGGCGCTCCTAGTCTAGATTCCTACAAGAGGATGTGGGGTGCAATGTCTGGGTAATGGACAACTGCTTGCCAGGAGGAAGCTGATGGTTGGCAGCCTGGAATGGTGGGGAAACATATAAAAAATATGTAGCTTTTAATCATCTTCCATACCCCTCACACACACTTGCTTATCTGTCAAATTTGCCAGACAAATGAAGCGGTTCTATTCTTTCATATATGACATTTGTCACTTAAAAGAAATGTCAAGGCAGATTTAAGTTAGCTGCAGTGTTCTATATTGTCCTTAGTTTCCCACCATTAACTGAATAAAACAATATATCATTAACCAAAATAAAAATAATTAGAAATCTGTTAATGCAGTGTTACGATACCTCTCATGCATGCACATTTTTTCATATGACTATATCTCTGACTGACTTTAGTTGATATTTTTTCTTTATAGCACTTTACTAGCCTCAGCTAGACATAATCCCAGTTGTAAATTTATGGGTGGTGTCTAACAGCAAAAACTATGGGAACTGTATTTCTTACCTAAGTCATACAAACTGAGATAGCTTTCATTTTGAGTAGAATGTGAGATTTGAATTGGAGAAGCATCTGGCAAGGAAAATGGAAGTAAAACTGAAACATACTGAAGGTTTTCTGGGCAATAAACTAAATTTATTTGATATTCTAGAGAGAAAAAAATGAATAAGGTTAATTACATAGGATGGTACCAATGTCCTTTAATTATAAATTCTTCCCAGGTCATTTCATTTTATTGATCCTCATATATACCAACTCCTCCAGAGTAGTTACTCATATTTTTTTTTTCCTCTGACTTTACAAACCATTATTTTTCCATATTATTCTATCCCCACTCCTCGTATTATCATTTGGAATGTTACTCTTTTTGTAGATATCTAAATTCCTTCTTATGAGTTAGTATAACTAAGGACAAATCACAATTAAAACCTTAAATCTGAAGTTATCAAGTTGGAACTTTGCAAGCTCTTTCTTAGCAGTTTCCTTTAATGAGATTTTATATATTTAATTTCTTTTATAGCCTTCCTATCCAAAAGTATGTCTAGCTACCTTAACTTATTGCCAAGTAGACTAGTGGAGATTTTTGCAAAATCACTAATAACTGAATCACACTTCATTTTTACTAATTATTTGGAATACAATATGATGGCTTAAAACACTTCTGAGCATAAGGTCAGTTTGGCGGATTCCAAATCTTTGCTCCATAAAATAGCCAGCTTTGCAATTCACAAGTGCTATGTTTGAACCCCTATGCCCACAACATTAAGAACTTGATACATGTTTTGCAGAAGACTAAAGTAAAAAAAATCCTGTATAGCTGCAATGTACTCACTTATTGTATGTGCTATCACACTATATGGTTTCTGAAGCAGAATTCAAATTTTTTTTTGTATTTTATTTTTTGGCTAAGGTAGGCCGCAGTGGTGCAGCGGTTAACATTGTCGCCTCACAGCAAGAGGTTCTCCTGTTTGATTCTCGGCTGGAGCACCTTCTGTGTGGAGTCTGCATGTCCTCCCCGCAATCGAGTGACATTTAAAGACATGCAGGTAGGTGCATGCGTGAATGGGTGTGCCTTCAGAAGTTTGGGCATTGGGCTGGCAACTCGGCACCATAAATATCCACTGCCAATCATTAACGGACAGGAGTTCTGCTGTGGCGACTCCTAACCGGGAAAAGCCAAAAGACATTACTTACTATTTTATTTTTTGGCTAAGGACAGCCCCCTGTTACACCACTAGCCAACCAGCAGTATGAACATTGGCTGTCGAAGATTGTCACCGTTGAAGTGGCACCCCAACTGCATGTGCAAAAATGGGAAAAAGGGGTTGTGGATGGATGGATGGACAGCCCACCTCCAGTTTTTCCAAAGCTGCAATCTGTCTCTCATGACATCATGAAAGGCAGCATGTGGAAAAAGTACATTTCTCTGCTAAAGCAAGACACATCATCACCTTTAGTAGTAAACAGAGTGATAACAGTAGGTACATGTGACCCATATTCTTTGTAAAGATAAACTGACAGCCACATAGTGCATGTAAACTCCCTTAATTCAGCACAGACTATATCAGATTGCAATATAAGATCCACAGCATAAATAAACAATTTCATTTCTGAATAACTAATTTGAATTTGATTACTTTGGATGTTTGCTGTTGCATACAAAATACTGACCTATAGCCTGACATTATTGGTGCAGCCATTTAGACACTATAGCAAATGCCAACAAACATAATACTAAAACACATAACACAAAAATCATCTACACAACATATGTCAACTATGTCAGCTATAAAACTGTTAATGAAATGTAATGTTATAAATAAGTGCCTGTAAAGATGTTGAACACTGTTTAAGGCTGTCTCATGACTCTACCTAAACCAATGCATATTAGCTGTGTCTTGAAATGCAATAGTTTGATCAGCTTAGACATTAGTCATAAAAGTGTACTATTTTCTTCAGGTTATTTTAGACACAGTCTGTATAACAGCTCTTGTTGCAACTCTTCTGTCCTGGTTCTCTTATATATTCTAAATTTTCTGAAATGTGTTGTCTAAATATCCCGCATATAAATTGTGGGAAAATATTGGCTTTAAATAACTAAAAAGCATGGTCTCAGTTCTCTTTAGATCAGCATGTAACTGCATCTACAAGAGATAGATAAAATAGCATCCAAAATATGTCTTCCTTTAAAATTGTGGTATTGTATATCCAGACTAAAGAACCATTTGGTAACTTGGACCACATGATGTAAGATTGAATGTCCAGTAAAGGTGTAAGGGGAAAATAATTATTAAAAAGCTGACTATAACTCCTTTAAAACAGTAGTCAAAAACTGACAAAATGGATAGGCTTAAAATGCCCCACAAGGGCAGCTAGCCTAGTACTTACCTATGAAATAACTTACCTATGAAGTAGAACTGTTATATTGGTTTGTTAAGTTTTACAGGTAACCAAGTGTATGTGAGGGGTCTGGAAGACGTTTAAAGCTATGTCTTTTTATATGTTTCCCCAGCATTCCAGCCTGCCAACCATCAGCTTACTCCTGACAAGCAGCTGTCAGTTCCCCAGACATTGCACACCACATCCTCCTGTAAGAATCTAGACTAGGAGCACTTGTACCTGTAGTGAACAATTTCAGGGACCTTAAAGGGCCTTCTATCCAACAAATGTGGGATATTTTCTATAGCAAGATGAATTATGTGATAAATGAACACGTCAGTTAAAAATACATTTTTGGGACATAAAAACCTTAGCCACCCTGGATGGCATTATATATAAAGGTGAGATAAAGGGATGGAAAATGAGTTGACAAGAATGAAAAGTTCAATAGATAAAAGTATTAAAATATATTAAAATGTGCCCAAAGGGTTAAGATGTCTTATTAGCAGAGCAGAAATAGACTTTGAGGTGTAAAAATTAGGGATACAGTGGGAGACAGCAAAAAATCATTGTATAGGTATTTTAAAATGTTGAAAATGTCTAATTCTTAGTATTAGGATTTGGGTGGGTGTTGATATAATTACTGCACCTCAGGAAATGCTAGATTGTTTTGCAGAATCTTTCTCAAAGTTTGCATATGATTCCAAGGGGTGGGTTGAGATAGGTTGTGGTTTTATTGATCCATTCATTCAATGTCCTTTAATTACATAATGGTTTGGAAATAGAAGCAGGACATAAAGAAAGAGGAATCCCAGGTCCAGATAATGTAAAACTGAACATTCTTGATAAATATTAAGGATTTATTGGTAGAATGCCTAATATTTCTTTTTCAAAGATCTTCAACACGAACAATTGAAAGTCAGTGAAAATGTATGAATGTTATTCCAATTAATAAGGGTGGAAATTTTGAGGTAACAGGCTTGTGAAGCTAATGGGTCTATAGTTTGACTAGAAAAAGCTTTGAGATTATGTTAGTAAATAGTTATGTACAATGATGAAGACAATTCCTATTGTTATATTCATCAGCATGGTTTTACAAAGGAAAGATCTTCTATAACTAATCTCATTTGTTTTACTCAGAGGTGGCTCACCCCTTTGAAAACAACCTTCCAGTTGACATCATTTACTTGGACTTGCCTAAGACATTTGACTACTTGCCACACATGTCAGTTATTGAGAAAGTTAAAATGGGGATTTGGACATTATGCTGCTAGATTAGAGAACTGGTTGAGTGGCAGGGCAGCTAATGCTTGAATAAAAGGGACTATGTCTCATGAATACAGTATTACTAAATGAGTACTCAGAACTCAGTACTGGGCCTGTTTCTTTTTCATGTATTCAAGTCATCCTTTCCAAATATGAGTAACTGTCAGATTGGCAAATTTGCTGACAATGTAAAAATAGTTGAATTTGTGTGTTTAATACATGAACAGTTAAAGCTACTCTTACCTAGCTAGACTGACTGAATGGACACAGTTAAACAAGGCCATATTTAATACTACTAAATGTAAAATTCTGCTTCTAGGTAAACTCGACTGAAGGATCCCACATTCTTTAAATTCCATTTTAAATAAGGAATGGGAAGAAATTTGAATATTTAGGCAATAAGGTAGATGAAAAGTTAAATTTTAGAGCCCACGTGAACGACACAATTAAACGGTTATGTCACGTTAAAAACCTTGTTAAGAACCATATAATTTAGGAATTTTGACATATACAATAACATTTATAAATCCATAATTAGACCAGTTATAAAGTCTGGAGTTGTATTTTGCATTTATTCAAGATGTTATATTTCTGGACTAGAAAAGATGCAATTTGTTTTCAAAGAGATTGGATGATTAAGTAATTTAACATATGAATACAGATTAAATAAACTGAAGCTGTTCTCAGATGTTATAGAATGATTAGAGGATAACTAATTTGGACATATAAAAGTTTAAAAAGTAATTATATGCAAGTATCACTGAATCTTTCATTTTTGATGCATAATCAAATGACCAGAAGTAACAAGTTATTAGTAATAATGAGAAACATAAATACAAAATTAGGAAGATTTTTCACTTCAGGACGGGTAAATGATGGAATATACTGCCTTTAGAAGTAATGCAGGCAAAATTTGCATTCCTTTAATAGAATGGCAGATGAGTAGTGTGGGGATAAAGTCTACTGGATGTTAAATTCATGGAGACTGGCTGGCAGTTACTTCATATGTGTTTCATGGCCTCTTGTGATATTTTAACATTGTAATAACAAAACTGGTCATAGATGCTGGAGAAATATTTTTCCACATTCCACATCTGCCTTCTATGAACCAAGATTTTCATGCATGTATGCATGTGAATTTATTGCTCAGCACAAGGCTTGGGTAGGAGAGGTAGCTGGAGTCTACTTTCATGCAACGTTCATACACATCCCGTTTCTATTGTTATAGTGTGACTATAATTGATGGTAGTATATGTCCATCCTTTGTGTATCAAGGACTTTAGTGTTCTTTCTACCTGTTTTAAAAATTTCTGCTCCTCTCCATTAAAAAAAAAATCTGGCTAAAACTCAGAGACATGCCGTAGTCAGCCGAGGAAGCCTTGCATGTTTGGAAGGAGAAATAAGGCAGCTGCATGGATTGCAAATGAATGTAACATGGCAGGAATTCAGAGCACAATCAAACTGAGTAGCACAAACACCATCCAAGTATGAGGATATGGAACAGTTCAAGTGATGACAAAACGTACTTTAAACAGCCCACAGAGTATGCAAACCCTGCTCCTGTCCTCTAGTTGGTCACACCATTTCCTATTTTTGTGTAAAGACAGACAGCACAGTTTCAATCTGGAAGAGCTGCCACCCCTTCCACCTCCCACCAAATGACTGCAAGGTTCTTAAATGTGTGTTAATAACAGCTGGTTTTGTATATACAGGAAGGGTGCAGAGGAGCAGCAGCCCCCCCCCCCACACACTTCTGCATATGGACATTCATCTCTCAATGCTAGTAAACCTTGGCAAAAATGATATGCTGTGTTTAAAGTAAGTTGTAGCTAAGTGATAGAATATGAATCAATGCTCATAGATAGGTTCCAGCAATTTCTTTAAGAAAGCTGTATGTGAATATATGATAGTGTGCATGCTGCCTAAATGTGCTGTCTGTATATAATAATTGACAGTGCAATTCATGGGACACTGAAAAAGTCAACTAAAAACACTTGGAAAGAATCACTCAGTTCTGAATTAACTTGGTCTCCAGAAATATAGTGGTAATGTCTCAATGTTGGCAGAGGCCCGGGTAACTAGAACATGCAAAAATGATAGGGAAAATGTGCAGCTGCCACATGTGGCAGCTTGTGATGCATGTACACTGTTACATATAGTAGTAAAATAAACAAGATAAGTACAGTCTAAAGGCAGGGGTACATGTATATGGCTGTCCAGAGCACAGACATGAATGCAGACATCTGAAGGGCATTTGTGGCAAAAACATATGTGGCTAGAGGATGTAGAGAATCTGAGGGACTAAACGTAGGTCATCAAGAGCAAATGTGTGGTTACATTTCTTACACTGATGTCACTGATTCAGTAAGGTTCAAACAATGTATTAAAGCCACAGTGTTTGAAGTCCCTAAGGGGTGAATCCTGCTTTGTGAGACCCATTTTGGTGAGTGCTTGCATCTCGACATATAGGACCATAAAATCTGATCAGTCCTCCAAAATGCAGTGGTTGCTTTTTAAAAATTTTCCAGCACCAAAGATGAAGATGAACATAATCCTGCTTCTGTAAAAGTAAGGCTGACCAGCTCTCTCTCTCTCTCTCTCTCACACACACACACACACACACACACACACACACACACACACACACACACACACACACACACACACACACACACACATGACAAGAGTGGACACAAAGGAGGAGAAAGACACACTGTCCTTGTGATGCCACCAACAAAAATGCCAGAGGATCTAAAAGTGGTATGCTCTTACAATAGCAACACAGTGGTGTGAAGATAGAATTATTGCTGGAAGGGCATTCTTTCTTCCTCCACAAAAAATCTATCTATCTATGAATTACCAGTTCTGTTTAGAAAAAAAAAGAAGAAAGTCAGACGGAAAAGGAGAGCTCTACTGGCTAGTATGAAGGATGGTGTGGAGTTCAGGCACATGACCCCTTCCAGCTATTGTGCCCCAGATGCAGCTGACATGGAAGTTGCATGGTTTATCAGTAGGTTAAAGGCTGAGACAGCTACCAGCATTGATTCACCCATAATAAAAAATAATGACGCTGTGTGTGTCAATATCAGAGGAAGACCTGCAGTATATCATTTACAAGTGCAGCCTGTACAAACCTATAGAGTACACCTGGATGGGGAGGTTTATATGGACAAAGGAAGTGTTTCTTAGTCACCAGTGAGGAAGCCATAGACAAGACAGTGGCACTGACAACTGTAAACAGTCTCCTACATTGAAACCAGCAACTGCTGGCATATAGATGCCATAGTTCTAACCAGAGGGATAGTGTGTCAACAGGTATATATGATTAATGGATGTATTGGAACTGTGGAGAATGCTTGCTTTGTCTGGCTGATATCTGCAGTGATGGCAAGGAGGCACAATGTGGCTACAATCAGCTGATTGGATGGCTGTGCAGTACTGACACTGACTTTGAATAGAATGTCAGCCAGGGTGCATAATAACAGGTTTCAAGAGAATATCTGTCAATGTAATAAAGGAATGCTTCCACTTGCTAAGCTCCCTGGCTGTCTTTTTTCTCGCTGGACCAGATCATCTAGTCGGGACTGCAGAATATGAGCCTTTGTTCAAAGTAAATAACATCCCCTGAGTACTGGTTTGAAGTGAAGCAGCCTTTGCATTATAGACTGCAGTATGTATTTCCTAGTAGATCAAGGAAATTGGCAATATAAAATTGATGTGTTAGCATTGAATCTCCGGTGCTCTGGAGAAGAAACAATCATCAGAGCTGTAAATCCAAGAAGAGCAGAATTCCATTACTAATCCCCCACCCCCACCACATTCTGATTAATATATAACCTGAAGACCTCAAAGTATTTTAACTTTCACATACTCAGATTGTTGTTCATAGGTTCATAAGTTCATACTAGGCTATCTGCCCTAGGGCATTTATAAGCCTAGTCAGAGTGTGTTTGGCTTTCGCCACCCATTTTAAATTAATTTTGCTATGCCCTTTTTTGAGGTTAGTATACTGTGCCTCTGTCTAACAGTGACACAGAAGTGATACCCAGGGTAAACCTATGATCCCCCATCCACTCATCAAGATTCCTCTTGATGATAGTCAGTGAGGGACTCTGCCTAACCTGGACTGGGATTTTATTCCAGAGTGAAGGGAGCCTCTGGGTTATGAATCTGTCCTTCCAGCATGTCCTATTTATTTCAGTGCTGAGGTTCAAGTCTCTCGAGCTCGTAGCTCGATGGGATTTGGATTTTCTGAGGTGCAGCATGTCCATTAATTCCGGGTTGGACATGGCTTTATACGTCAGGCACAGATCACCTCTGAGCAGACGGTATGCCACTGAGTAGAGCTGGAGTTTCTTTAACCGGGCAGCATATGGCATCTTTTTGAGCCCTTTGATCCTCTTGGTGAGGTACTTTTGGGGTCTTTCCAGTTGCTGCAGGTGTCTGGTAAGGTACATTCCAAAAGGGGCATTGTACTCAATTATGGGCCTGATGAGGGATGAGTAAGGAGGCACGATGACCTCCCCTGATCTAGATGTGAATCCCTTCATGATTAGGTGGGCTATATAAAATGTTTTTCTAACCACTTTGGCCACGTGGTTGTCAAATGAGAGATTGCTATCAACTTGGGTCCCCAGGTCCCTAATTACTTCTTCTGTACTTAATGGATTACCACCTATGTGGTAATTTGTGGGCACTTTGTTTTTGCCAAAGGGGGTGACTATACACTTTTTGGCATTTAGCTTGAGGCCGTGGCTCTGGCATCAGTTGTCTGTTTCTATGTGGCCTTTTTGGAGGATGATTGTGTCGGCTGGAGAGTCGATTATGGCACACTGTTTGCAGTCATCTGCGAACTTGGTCAGCCACAGTCCTTCCATGTTGGCCTGTACCTCCGAGAAATATATACCGAACAAGAGAGGTCCCAGAACTGAGCCTTGTGGGATGCCACTTGTAACTGGTTTGGAGTCTGACATGGCTCCAGCAATTCTAACCATGTGGGTTCTGTCCTTGAGCCAGTTTGCAACCCATCTAGTGACATAGGGGTTTATATTTAAGCTGGTGAGCTTATCTATAATGCCCGAGTGGGGTATTGTATCGAAGGCTTTTGCAAGGTCCAGGTAGGCTGTGTGGACCACCTTCCCCTCGTCAATGGCCGTGGTGACTGTTTCAAAGAAATCGACCAGGTTTAAGAGGCAGGATCTGCCCTTAACAAAGCCGAACTGGGTAGGATCCAGTGTCTGTAGGTCCCCAATATCTATATTTATGAGGTCCATGATGACCCTTTACATAGCTTTGCAGACCAAGCTAGTCAGGCTTATGGGGCGATAGTTTCCAGGATCCGTTGAGGCACCACCTTTGTGGAGAGGGACCACTGTTGCTGTATGCCACTCTTTGGGTACATATCCTGTAGTAAGGCTGAGATTGAACAGTAGTTTTATATTTGGGTTTAGCTCTTCTTGGAGTTCATGTAGGACGCAGCCCGGGACATTGTCTGGTCCCATTGATGCTGTGTTTTTTCTTTGGAGACGGCGGCTCTTACCTGAGCATCTGAAATGTCAGGGGGGCAGCACTCTGCTGGGACAGATATTTACCCTTTTGGTGGGGGGGGGGAGAAGTTTGCGCTGAACCTGTCAGCTAGGATGTTGGCAATGTCTGTGGGTTCGGTGTATTTTTTGTCATTTTGGACTAATTATGAGCATATCTGGGAATTACCACCCAGGTTCCAAACATAACTAAAGAAAGCCTTGTGATTATCCTTAGTGTCCTGTGCAATTTTTCTCTTGAAGCTGGCCTTAGACGGTTTTATGAGTGCCCGTAGTTTTTTGCTAATACTGATCAGAGATGCCTTCCCTTTCTGGGATTTTGCTCTGTCATGTAGTAGCTTCCTCCTTCTATTGTATAATTTGTTTATGGCTGGGGTCCACCAGACAGGACGTCTGCCTTTGGAGGATTGGGTCTTGGTTTTATTTTGGATTGCATGATCCATGCATTCCTGAAGGTGTTCATAGAATGTGTTTATAAAGGATTCTGTGATCTGGGCCGTATTTTCCACAGGCCCAGGGACTTTGAAGGATTCCACCTCAGTTTTGAGGAGTGTGAAATTTGCTTTAGAGAAGTTTTTCACTGTGATTTTCTGGGCAGGGGGTGGGGTCGGGATGTGAATATCCAGTGAGATTAGTTTATGGTCTGATCTTACCAGTGAGGGATACACTTCTGGTCTGGAGCATAGAGTCCCCATGTTGATGATGATCAGGTCCAGTATGTTTTCCCCTCTTGTGGGAGTGGTAACAAGTTGTTCCATAGCATTTGAGTTTATAAATTCTAGGAACCTTTGGGCTAGGGTGTTGGAGCTAGAGTAATGCTCCCAGTCTATGTTTGGGTAGTTGAAGTCGCCCAATATAATGGTGTTTGGAGAGACCTTCATATTTTCCAGTGTTCTCAGGAAGGCCGAGTAGGGTTCCTGGGTTTGGGAGGGTGGTCTGTAGCAGGCTATAAACTGGAAGGCAGTTTTACCCACTGTTAGTTGCACATGGATAGTCTCTGATGCTTCGTGCTGTGCCACCAACCTGGAGGTGAGAGTATCTTTGACGAATATTGATACTCCCCCTCCTTTTATGGTTTGGTCCAAGTTTTGGGGCCGAAAAGCATGGTATGAGGTATAACCTGGTAGTGCTGGGGTACTCTCGGGAGCCTTGAACCAGGTTTCTGTTACTGCACAGATATCGATGTTCTCCAGGCTAAGGAGAGTTTTGAGTGCGTGCATCTTGAGGTTTAGACTTCTGGCGTTGAGTAGCATTACTCTTAGTTTCTTATCCCTTGTGATACCTATGGAGGTGGGTTTGTCTTTTGAGCCTTGCCTAAAAAAGGCACTATGGGGGTAGCAAGAGCCTTTGCCAATATCCGAAAGCCCAGAGGTGATAGGTGCAAGCCGTCCCTAGCGAAGCATCGTGGCTTGTCGAGCATGTCTTCCCAGGCTGACAGGCAGAGATATGATGTGAGTTGCTTCACTGCAAAGCCACTAGAGGGCAGCAGAGCTCTGAGAAGAGTATATCGCGCTGGGTTCCTGCTGCCCTTGTGGAGGGCTAACACCTATGACTGCATTCTGAGGAAGGATCACGAGATTACTGTCATTTGCCAAGAACAGATCCATGTGAATATCTTGAGACAATCCATCCTTCAAGGCCTACAGTTGACCTCCTGGTGGAGAAAGTAATGTTACAGATATGAACAGCTGTAGTATCTGGTCACACATAAAGAGAGACATGTAGGCTGTCATGCTATTGCCATGCAACAGTGATAGGGAGTCTTTAGTTTATGTCTGTCACTATTCTGCATTGTTTAAAGTTTAAAGTCTGGTATAACATTACATTAGTAAACTCAAACATACAGCAGTAAGTTTAACAAAATAGATATGCTTCTGTCATGAGGAACAGCTTATTTCCATTCCCTAAAAACTGACAAATCAATTTGCCACCCCAAGAATGCAGTTTCATGGATCCTTAACACTTACATCTACCTCTGTCCTCACTACTGCCACTCTCATGACCACTCTCATGATGCTAAGTGCTTGCTGCTTCCTCTACATGTTCAGCATGGAGCCATTCAAACAATCTGCATATTTCCACAAGCCTCCACCAGTTCTACCCTCATGACAAGTGAGTTCCTCATCAGGATTTATTTTCGTTTGCCCCATGCATTTTTGCTGTCTCCTCCTTTGGAGCCTCTTTGCAGAGTATATCATCCGCCTTATTAGTGCCCATACAGGTCATTATTAGATTGACAGTTGTTGATGAACATAATATGCCTGTAATGGAAGAAGTTGTTCTAACTACAATGTATTCTGTTAATATTAATTTGTATATTACTTGCCATTTTGGCATCTATAAACGAATGAATACTATTTATTAGCAACTTAGTCTAGTCTCATTTTTTCCTCACGTGCTACTGAATCTGTGCTGTATTTGTTTTCTGTTTATGTATTTACTGTCTCTTATTGCACACTGTCTTTATAATAATGCATCTTGTTTCTTGCCAGTTGTTTAGGTCATGGCTTGAATTAGTTCATAAAACTGGTTAAAAATAAATATAATATCCTCCCTGGTCTTTACAGCAGGAACCCTGCGCGATCTACTCTTCTCAGAGCTCTGCTGTCCTCTAGTGGCTTTACAGTGAAGCAACTCACATCATATTTTGTAGCCAGATGACTAATCACCTGTCATACTTTATTCAGACTGAACTTTTAGTATTTCATGTCAAAATTGCTTTAATGCAGGACCAATTGTTTCAGCATAAATACTAAATTTTGCTGTTACAAATGCATTTGTAAATAAAAGTTGTGCTTTATCGTGTTGTTACGTTATTTTAGTTATTTATTTGCATTTGTTTACCAGGAAAGAGCACTGATCCACATAGACCTTTTCAGTCTTGGCAAGCAAGCACTGCCTGGTTAACAGACTTGTTCAGAATCAGACATGAGGCAAATGGGTGTTGTAGGAATCAAACCCAGGTCTGCAAGAAGCAGCTTGTGAAAGCTCAGAACCTTAATCCTCTGGGGTAGCTGCCAGACAACTGTTAACAATCAATAGTTTTCAAAAATGTTTAGAACGTATCTGTTTTCACAGTGGTACAACATCTGAATTAAATCATGGGCATAACACAAATTGCAGAATGCTTTTCTTAACATACTTCTGTCCTGATAAGTGAAACGCAAAACTGTGTTCAGTAACAAATCCTATGGTTATTTGTTTTGCCAGTATCATTTTATTTACAGTGAGTAGATGCCCAAGGTTATGGTGTGACTCTTGTATAGCATATGAGTGATCAATCACTTTCAATACTGCTGTTATCTGGCAGAATGGAATCCAGGAGAATTTCCAGATTATTGTCACTACTAAAAACAGTGAATAATCCTGCCTCCATACATTGCTTTAAAAGAATAATTTGCATAAAATGTAGAGTTGTATAATATTCCATGATACAACAAGGTGAATAGGCAACTATTTTGTTTCAGTTATCCTGCTGAACAAGTTCAGCATACAGGCCACTTTGACTCACTTAGTATTTTCTTATTCATTTTAGTGAAGTTTAGGATTAAACTGTTCTCAGTTTTTTTTTTGTATACATGTACTAGTGAGAAATAGGCCTTTACAACAAATCAGAACAATATGAAACATGATATGGCAAACACATTTAGTGGAAACCTAATTGTGCAGCAGTTCGCCACAATATGGGTGATTATTAAGGAGATAGGAAAATGCATTCATAAAATATGTTTTCCATTTTATCTGAGGTAACTTAACCTCAGAATAGATTCAAGTAATGAAATGAGGTATAGTTTGCCAGTATGGATGTGTAGTGCGGTAGCCTCACGAATAAAAGTATGTATTTTTGAGCAAATTGTTTTGTTAGCAGGTTCTGATTGAAAGTGTCTGTTGAGTCATGCTTTGATTGAACAGGGCTTTGAGCACTGTCTCTAGTGTGCATTATGAAATATTACACAAAAATAATAGATTCAAGTAGCTTCTTCTGTGCTCACTGTGTAAGTACTTTGGAATGCTGATATGTACCAGCTGTTATAACCTGCATAAACTCTTTCATTACATGGACATGACAAGAACTTGCATTTAAATTTAGTGATCTTCCTTGTCTGAAAGACAGGTAGAAGAAATGATTTGTATATCTCCATCTGGGATAACTTTAGATTTATTACTCTGAAGAATATGAAACCCATCAAGCAGAATGCTTAGTGGTAAATCAATAAGCAAGTGCTGCAGAAAATGTGTCTGCAAACAATATCACTATCTGGAAAGTAATGAGAGAAACACTTACATGGTAACACAGTCTGGAAAGATAATTAATGAAGCATAGTTTTATGTAGGCTTCTCAGTATGTCTAACCACCAACGATAAAATGAACCACTTCTGTTTTACAAAGCTTCAAAATGAACTGAAGTGGCATTATTAAGACAGTAACTGTAAAACAAACAAGAAGCACAGTTTAGATGACCACCTATTTCTACTTTGAAACCCCTTTATTTATGTTTTACTTTAAGTAAAGTTCTGATGTGATTGCTGATGTGAAATGCTCTGTACTGATGCTAAATATTAACCGGCAGTCTTAAAAAAACTTGTAATTAGTGTAAATCTCTTATGGTTTAATTATGTCTTCCTACATACATCTTCATACATTATAATTTGTCTTTTAAAACCTGTTTTGAAAATTAATTTAAACATTTTCAGTATTCCATTCCTTTTCACAGAACCAGAATTAGCCATCCTGGATATCTTAGCTGACAAATTTAGAGGAGACTTTACCCCACCCACAATTATAACACCCTCTAATGAGGGTTGGGCCTTGGGCTGGCAACCTGAGCCCATAAAAACCATAACTGCTACAGAAACAACGATCACTGAAAGGTGCTTGTTGCCCGGTGTACCACGTGGTGCCTAAACAGGAAAGTGTGAGAAAGAGACAATTATAACTATTCACAGATTCCACAATCCCAGCCATGCCCTTTAATTACAACAGAAAAAGTTATCTCAGCCATCTCAAAAGCTAAGAACTTGTCATCCATGGGCCATGATAAAAGAACACAAGCATTATTATCAGTGCCAAATATGGTCAATCTGAATCTCAACTTAACCAAGTCTCTCCATTGGTTACATTCCTAAAACCTGGAGAACAGCCATTGTAATGCAATTACACTGAAGCAGTGGAAGGAGGATATGCAATACATACGGCATATCTGGACCCAGCCATGGCCTCTGACACTATTCCCCATGCAGACTTTATTGACAGACTTATAAATCTGAATATGAATCCTTATGTGATGCTTTGGATAGATAACTGGTTATCTGACAGAACCCATGTGTTTAAAGTTGCAGATGCCACTTCTGACGAAAAAGAAATACCAGTGATATTCCACAGGGCCCAATGTTGGGCCTTTTCCTATTTGACATCTCTTTCTCAGACCTTCAGGCCAACATTCCTGGCCTATAGTTATCTAAGTTTGCAGGTGATTCTAAAGTGAGTGCTGTTATTCTATCTTCCACTGATTCACAGTTCCTACAGTTCCTACAAGGATGATGGTCTCAAGTTTCTCAAGTTAAATGTTAAAAATGTAGCATAGCTCATTTTGGTAAACAAAACTTTTTCACATCCCATATATGTGACACATAGCTCCAATCAGACACTGTTATGTGGAATTAAAGTACTCTCATTGAAATTTCCTTATCGTCTGATCATCATGTCACCATAGTAGTTCAGACATTCTACTTAAAAAGTATCTCATCAGACCCATTATTGAATATAATGCACCATTTTGCATGTATTTGTCTAAATATATAATTAAAAAGATAAAGGGTCAGAAAAAAATTACTTATTAGAACAAACTGGCAGCCCTCTTTCTGTATTCAGTCTCTTATAGACTACTCTATGGAGATCTGTGTCTAGATTTTTGCTCCACGAATGATCCAACCCTCTTTGACCCTCTCTTCCTTCACATAACAAGTGATACCTCAAATACCCAGTTAAAGGAACTAAACCTTTATCAACAGATAAGTAAGTAATTGCACCTATAGCTGACTCTGACCACATTGAGATTCATATCCGAATGTATTCCTCACCTTGGGAGCAAATGATGTTTGGCTACAAACCAATTTGTCCAGGAACATCTGCAGAAGGGTGTTTGATAAATATTTTAGGGGGATTTAAGAGAGTGGGGGAGATGAAAGAGTTAAATGGAAGGAGGGATGATTGGGAGGAAATGAGGTAAGGGTAGGGAGGGGCTTAAGGGGTTTAGGCAAGTGTAGCTGGGTAAGGAATCACATTTTGGCGTGGACTTGCTAGGACAGGTTCATGTCCGAGATGACCTGTAGGAGTGTTGGTGGGCAGATAGACCTTGGGTCAAGGTAGGTTGACTGAGGAGCTGAGTAATTGTAGTTCAGAAATTTAATTTAATTTTTTTTTTTTTTAGAGAGCAAATGTAGAACAATGGTTTCTGTGGTTAACAAGGGTTTACCTCTGTGGGGTTTTTACCTTTTGGTGGCTTTGTGTTGAAGTGTTTTGTCTGCTTATTTAGGTTATGCTTCTGTTTGGTTTCTGTTATGTTCAGTTATCGTTGGGTGGTCATGGTCCTGGTCTAAGCTTGGTTGGGGGGTGGTACAGCAGAGGTGTAGATGGGAGTGCTGTAGTGAGTTCACTCCAGGAGTCATTTTAGTTCTATGACATGCTGCAGTTGTCAGTGATGTTTGTTTGGGTCCATTTTAGGGTGTGGTCTGTTCATGATGTCTGCTGCTTGTTTCCATTTTGTGAACATGTTGTGGTGTAGGGATTTTGCCACAGGGATATATTGTGCTTATTCCTGGTGGTTTTGTGGTTTGGTTGATTTTGGCTGAGCTGTGAGTCTCGGATTAGATTATTTTCACGGGCTGTGTTCGCACACATGCGTGGTTGTAATGTTAACTGTCAAGGGGGTAGGTTGGAAAGTAATGTTGAGGGATGGACACACATCATGTATTTTTTTTTTCTTTTTTGCCATTTGTTGTGCTGTGCACCATGGGGTGAGTTTGGGGGTGGTTATCTGGCTTGGAGGTACATTGGTGGTGACCGGCTGATGTATTGTGCCTCTTGTATCTGGGCTGCACTCGCTGAACTCACAGGTGACAATTGGTGGTGCTTTGCAGGCTTTCAGACATTGTTGCTGACTGCGCATGCGCATTGCAAGAAAGTGGCTTTGGAGTTATGGAGTGTTGTTTCGGTCAGTTCCAGTTGGAAATGGTGGTTTGCTGGCAGGTTTCTGGGATTATTGTTGATGGAGAAGGATGGGCATTGGGTTCAGACTTCATGTCTTTCCAGGTATGCTTGCTGTCGAGATCCGGTTGCTCATTTTTTTTTTTTCTTGGCATCTGGACAGGGGAACTGGGATCTGCTTTTGTGTTGCTGTCAGTTGCTTTGCATGCTGTTATACTACAGTCGGTGTGTAGTCAGCTTTTGTTTACAACAAAAAGCATATGTGAAAGCAACTGTCTACCTTTCTTTTTCAGGATATTATGAATTACAAGCTGAGCAATGTTTTATAACCCACAGATTAATTTAGGAGAACATGAAATGTACATTTATTTAAAGAATGTTGACAAGATTCCTACTCAGAAAATACTATAAAACTTTATTCTTGGAAGTGCTGAAATGAAACAGATATATCTTACATTATTTACACTTGAGAAAGCGTCTCTTAATAGAAAGTGAAGCAAGGTAGAATATTAACTGTGCTTAAAGTGTAAAATAGACAGGCTTATTGTCTGTTTCTACTGTCCAGTAAATGCAACTAACATTAAATTCAAAAGATTCATTACTTTTTCTATGAGAAAATTTCTCAATGTTTCCCTTTCATTACCCCAGAGTAAACTTTGTTTCAAACACTCCTTAACTACTCCTAGTTTATTTATCACAGTGATCAACAACTGACACACACATATTACACATACAGCATCATATGGACTATACTGCAATATAAGTTTCAGTACTTGAAAGTGTGTTCTGTGCAGGCATTATTAGGCATTTATGTACTGTATGTCATGTACCTGATTTGTATATTAGGCAGGAGCCACTCTAGCAATGCTGGCAATAATCTATTCACATGGCATGCAATGTCTCCACTGGTACATTGATAAGTAGAGATCATATGTCACCTTAGTCTTTCTGCTTCCCTGTTTATTATTAATGTTAAATCTAAAGGCATTTTCTCATTGATGCACATTTGTGTGGTGCTGTTACCTTTATGCTGTCTGGGTGAATTGGCATTTACAGATTATATCTGAGATTCCTTTGGTGCTGTTTGACATGCAGATATTTTAAATAATTTCAATTGTGTTTCTTTTAATGTTATACTTCAGTACAGGAAATGGCAAAATAAGTACAATAGCTGTATGTCTAAGATGCTGGCAGGATGAATGGGCATGCCTATCTTGGGGGGGGGGCGCATAGTCAGGTCACACTGTTGCACTTAGTTTTCGTGGTGGACAACTGGAAAAAAAACTTTGAGGTGCTTCTAGAGGATACATAGGATGGACAGGATGTCCTGCTGATGTCAGTCCTTGAAGAGAGGAGTTTAGGTTCAGTGCTGACACCTGTTACATGCCCCCTTTTACATGCCACCCTCATGGTTTTCTGAGTGTGCACAGGAGTGAGGAACAAATTAGAAAAATACTCTTTGACAGCAGTTTCAGTGTCCCAGATAATTGATCTCCTTACTAGCCTTGGATGTTGAGCAGATCGGGTTGGAGGAGATCAGGCAGGCAGAGTATAGATATAGATAGATATTCTGGGTAGAGAATATTAGGTAAAACAGTAACTGTATCCTAAACATTAAATATAGGTGGAATATGTGGC
This sequence comes from Protopterus annectens, assembly GCF_019279795.1. Taxonomy (NCBI): domain Eukaryota; kingdom Metazoa; phylum Chordata; order Ceratodontiformes; family Protopteridae; genus Protopterus; species Protopterus annectens. The sequence goes on along the minus strand of NC_056739.1, from coordinate 706,359,386 downwards.
AAGTGAATGCTCTAAGCTGCAAACAACAAATTTCAAGAATATAACAGTAAGGGGCATCGGTAGGGGTTGGGATTTGGTTGAGTGGTGAGGTATTATCTGGTAGCACAGGGTGCAAGGTTTGATAATTAGAATGCCCTTTGGAGTTTAGAGGTATTGCACCTGGTACAGTAGGTTGTCCGGTGGCACAGCCTATTCATTGTTTAAATGGGCGGGGCCTTGTCTCGATTGGCAGGTGATTAGTAAGTGGGGAAAAAAGCTGTATATATGATAGCTCACTCCTTGCCTTGCTAAAACGGTTTGTGGTATCTTTCACACCCCCCTTTTGTGACTCACACTAGTGACACTGCTATGTGTAGTAGGCATGGGGGGTGTGATGTAGCTCAACCTTAAAGTGTATTGCAGACATGCTTTCACTTCGGTGTTCCTGACTAGGGCTCAAATGGTTCTGGCCCTGCTAATCGGGAGAAAGTACTGAAGGGTAGAAAGGGGAAGACGGGGAGTAGAGGGTGGAAGAGAGGGAAAAAAAAGGCAACATTACACTGTTTGTGCCTGATTCCATGGGTAAGACATTGATAGTTATAAGTACAGCATTTGTAGCAGCAATCTTATGCATTGATGGTGCCTGGGAGTCTATGGGTAAGGCGTTGATAGGTATAGGCACTGAAATTCATGTTAATGTAACTGTTTTGATTCCCTATAAGTTTGAACAGGAATAGTTAAAATGAGTGGGAAAAGAAGAAGAAATGGAGAGAGGGAAGGGAAAAGGTAAATAAAAAAAAGCAGCTCTGGGCCATTGCCCCACTCTTATTTACTGCTTTGTCCAGATGTTTTGCTGTAAGAGGTATGGCTCACACTCACTTCTGCTTTTACTTTTACTAGCTCCGTTTACTGGGGGTAAATGCATATAAACTGTTTTATATACTTCTTTCATGGGCTGTTTAAGGCAATAATATGATTCAGTACTATTCACTATCTAGATCAGTAAAGTGACACAATGTGTGAAAGACTTTTAAATATGGAATGTCGACTAACATTAACTTTTGTGGGACAAATGAGGATTGTTCCATGACATAAAGAACACTTGAGGGGTTTAGGTAGGTTATGGAGGTGCTCAACTTGTCCAGGTGATGCCATGGGAAGGTTCAGAGGTGGTGTGCATCCAGAAGTCTGATGCAAACGGTGGAGGATACTGAGGTCTGCATGGGATGTGGATTACAGTTTTCAGGGGCAAAAATAATTAATTTAGTCCAGGTTGGCAAAACATTAGTTGACGGACAATGAAAATCATAATTTTATAATGTAAAAGTATTTCTTTTATTAAACACAAGTGCCCAAGTCAGAACACTAATGTGTTGCTCATCATTAGTGGATAATAATTTCATTGGTAAATACATTGTTGTTACTGGAGCGGATCCATTTGCCTAGTTGGCAGCATATTTAATGTAGACTAAATTTTAAGATGATGGTCTACTAACATGCTTAGGACCATGGCAGTACAATTGTCCAACAGTACACTTATTGAGATTTACACTACACCATTAAGTTGGATTTCTTAGTATATTTCATACATCATACTCTCATTACATACATACATAAGGTAATGGTTCTGCTGGGGTGGGTTATTATATTTTTCTTATATTGCATAGTGGGACTTTTGGAAGGAAATTTCAATTTTTGTTATTACATATTGGGTGGGAAACAGGGTTACAGCTAGGCAGGTTGGTGGTCAGTACCCTTGTATGGTTTCACGTGGCATTGGGTAATGTTTTGGAGTTGACTCTGGGACTCATTAGGCTATTACTGGTAGTTAGGGTACAGGATATTAATTAAGGTACAGAAGTTATACAAAATTGTGATTATTATAGTATTGGATAGGGATTATTGGATTATTTTAACCATTTAGTCAACTGGTGGTTTTGAGTATTTATATGACAGGGTGTTAGGTTGATGATAAGGATCCAGTTTGGTTTAAGGTGAATTTGGAACACCGAATGATGTTTGGCTTAGTCCTTCTTCTGTGGGTAGTTAGGTCTGACACATTTCAGTATGAGGCAGGGGGAACAGTCTGGTCAGGCTGGTGGGAGGAAAAGAAGGACAGGCTTGCCCTCTTCTGTTCCCCCTCTGGTGTTTGGAGGTTCATTTCAATGAGTGGGGAGAGGAAAGTGAGCAGGTGGAGGCTGCTTGATAAATAAGCAAATGGAGGTAAGGACGCTACTTATTTGGTTGGAGGCATAATTCAATAAATGGTACATGAAGTGAGTTGTTGGACGCTGCTTCATAAGTTAGTGAGTAGAGGTATGGATGCTGCTTACTGGGTCAGGATGAGTACGGTCACACTGTCCTGACTTAATTGGTTGGATGTGTAATTCAAAAAATGGTATATGAAGTGAGTTGTTGGACGCTGCTTCATAAGTAAAGTGTGGGGTCAGGATGAATAAGGTCACAATGTCCTGATTGACATTACATGGATGCTTATGCTGTGATTAAAATCAACAATACTATGTTCATCTGTAATTAAATATTGGTTATCAAAGTTATGTTATGGAAGTTTAATAAAGGTCGTCAAATGACATTCGGTGTGATGTGTTTATTGAAATGGACCGGGACAAACTTCCTTTACATGTCAGGCAGAGTAATATCCTTGCCTCTTTCAAGGTAATCTTAGATAATTGGATGGGTAGCCTCAAATTCTTTACCCGTCTGTCTTGCCCTCCTTGAGAGTGGAGGGAACTTTTGAATAGGGGGTTTTGGCTAGGCTTGTAGCATTTTGCAGAGTGATTACCCAGTACCTACCTATGAACCTATGATATATAGTAATTATTATATAATGTTAAACTTCATATTTGTTTGAGTCCATTGGTCTCAGTAAGTTTGATTATATATATATATATATATATATATATATATATATATACATATATATATATATATATATATATATATATATATATATATATATATATATACATACACACACACACACACACATATATATATATGTATATATATATATATATATATATATATATATATATATATATATATATATATACACATACATATATATATATATATATATATAGGTTTACTATTAAATGTGCGAATGCACTCCGTGCGAACGGCGACCCCATCGACGCGTTTGCGGGAACCGAAACACCAAAACCATTTCGATAGTGAACCGAAACCGCGAAACTCCGACGATCGACATTACCGGCCGCGCAACACCTCCACACCCATGCTACCATGGGTCGGATGGGGGCGAGGTTTTGCCGTTCGCACATCTGGGCGTTGGTGTTGTGATGTTCGGAGTTCCGCGTTCGGGCAATGCGCGTCGCACAAACCGGGATCGACAATTTGATAGTAAACCTATATATATATATATATATATATATATATATATATGTCTTGAAATTTAATAGCTGTGTTCAGTCTTACAATGTTTGATTACATTGGTCTTGTAACTTAATGTCAGTGTTTAATTTTACCTGTGATAGTTGTATGTCTGAAGTTTTCTCTCCAGACTCAGAAGTGTAGCTGGTTCAACAAGTGCCCTGGGCCAGTACTATGAACCAGTGCCTGATCTCCTTAGCTCTTCAAGGGAAGAGAAAAATGATAAGCTTATTACAGCTAGATCTATACACACTCCCATCTCTTCCACTGAGCAAAAAAAAAAAAGGACATTCTTTCTACTGGTACATCAACCTGTTGGCTAGATACACGACAGCAGCCCCCTCCATCTCTCCTACCCCAGCCATTCAGGTCTCATTTCTGTGCCTGCCCCAACCCTCTTTATTATAAACATTGTTTAAACTGCTGCAAACTGTTTGCTGCAAATGTAGCTAAATTATTAACTCTTTCTTTGGACTGGTGAACCTTGATTACTGTAGCTTTACATTGTCATTACTTTGTATGCTCATGGCACCTGTTGGTACGTTCTAGCTTATTTGTGTTTAATTGCAAGATAATTGTTCCTTTATCTTTGATGATTTGTCCCTTATCCCCTCTCTGTGGGGGATGGATGGAACTGTAGCACATTGTAATTCTTGATTTTATTTTTATTATCCTACTCATTTGCTTATTTTAGGGTATAGGTTTGGATAATGAAAGCTGATTATACAATTTTATGTACAAGTGCTCTCTCTCTCTCTCTCTCTCTCTCTATATATATATATATATATATATATATATATATATATATATTGGCCTGCCAGGTAGAAAAACTGTGGTGTGTGCTGTGTAGACTTATTTCAATGACCACAGCTTTGTTTTAGGAATGTTTTAAGAATGTTCACAGCTTCTCAAAGTTCATTTATAGGGATTTTATATTGTTCTACAAGTTACTTAATGTGGATTTTGAATTATTCACTTGATGTTCCCCCTCTTTTCTTCTTTGCTAACTAATACTCGCTCTCACAGTTTAACAGTTATTAGACTGATTCCCTCTAACCATGAGGGCAGTTGTTTGGTGTGCTCTCCACAGTCCTCGAGGAGCCTTCATGTAATGCCACTTTTATTCTTTTTTTGTAGCTATGCACATTTGGAGGATAGTCCTTTCTGAGTGTGTGTTGTCTTTCACATTTACAACTTTGCTTGTGGGCCTTTGTATTGGGAAAATCATGCTCACAGAGTGCCAGTGTTGTTAATTTTTGTAGTCATTTAGTCCTTTAAATTCTAGTGGAGGTTACAGTTACACATGGGTTTAAATTAAAAAGGATATTTTTTCTGATGTTCAGGGAAATGAAGAGGAACATAATTTTCTGTTTTTTGTTGCCGTTATGTAGCTTCTTTTACTGGGGGCTCATTTTCTGTCTGACTTGAGCAGCTATCCTTATGACAGCTCAATTTATTCTTATTGTGCTCTTTTGCTGGTGGAACAGGAGTTAGCAGACATACTGAAGAAGTATGTCACCTTTACCCTCCTTCCAATTTGTTTATGTTCACTTTTGATGAGTGGCTCATCACTAGTGCAGACTGTTGCAAACAATCCAGGGGAAGTCCTTACTGCGTATACAGACTGCAAGTATATTTTCTTATCATTTTTCAAAGTTTTGCATTAATTAGGAGATTTTATATTTTAAGTTAACTAAAATCACATTTCTTTTGCCAGAATCCTAAGCGTGGATATAGACGAGCCTACATCAGATATGGTATGATGTGCAAATTATTTTAAGAGATTAACATTCCTTCCAGTATAAGGATATTTATTCAAACACATAAATGAAATTAATATGGCAGAAGTGGCAGCAAAAAAGTTAACTATATTCATAGTGAAGCATGCTTACTATATTATCAAGCATATAATTATAAGTGTGAAACATAATAATTTAGTGTATGAGTTGCATGTTTAATTCCACATTTGGGGCATATTCTACAGAGAAGGAAAGCTTTGTCTTGGGAAGGTAACACCACAGAAATCTAATGAATACATCAGATATTTCTAGCTAATATCCTCATCATGAGTCTAATGTAATGAGTATCAATTATTTGCACATTCTTATATTGCTTTCCTTATTGGAGAAACGTTATTCCAGATAATCATTATGGAATAAAAGTAAGTTGGCAGGTTTTTTTTTATGTCAAACATTTCTCACTATTCACTGTAAAAGCTCCATAAATTGCATCCACTGTTTTATAAGCTAAGTGAAGTAATAAAACTTTTAAATTAGTGTTTCAATTATATTCATGTGTAGCAGAGTTCTCATAACTGTTTCAGTTTTGTCTAAATTGGTCTCACTGAACTGACATATGTTTATCTGCCAAAATATTTAGAGTCATTCACTGAATAGCTTGGTCATTTTTTTCATTTTACCAATATAATGTTCTTTGTTTCAACATATGTGCCTGAAAACTTTGAAGTAGCACAAACAGAACAGGATTGTATTAAAAAATTCTCACTCACATTTACTTTTCTTTAAACATGTGAGTTGCATGACATAATAAACATGACATATAAGGTTGTTAAAGGCAAAACAGTTTAGAATGGAAGCTGCTCTACTAAGGATTGATCAGCTTCTAAAACAGATCCATTCCAGAGTACACAAAGTAGCCTAATTTAGTAATTACCATAGAAATGGCTGTTTCTTTTTCATTTTATATTTTATCGAATCAGTACACAACAGTCACATGAATAAAAAACTTATAAATAGTATCTATGGTTTATGCAATTACATGACAAACTGATGTATCACAGATCATACCTCTCAACATCGTAGCACAACAATTTTGGGGCAAAATTAAACATAATTGGGCTCAAAGGCCAAAATCAAATACATATTTTAAATATTTATGTTATAAACTTAGAAAGTTGATAGAATAACAGGATTTGTGTTAGCATGCATTTTTTTTCTGAAGGATATTAAGTCTAAGACTCAAATGTATGTCATTATTTAGTCACTTCAATCTGCAATGATTTGTCAGAAAACATCAAATGTTATGAGGAACAGGCCAACAATAAGACAAAGATGTGGACATTTTGCAAAACGTTGGACAATTGACAGGTATGCTGCAGACCAACAGGAAGATTATGGTATTAAGTAAAATGGCCATTGTGAAATGGCAATCAGACATTTTTGTATTAGTTTTATATAGTTGCCTGTCAAAAGGAATAGTGGCAGCAATCTAAATCAGTATAATTTATTATAAATAACATTGCAAATAAATTGCTGTATTGATAAGGCAGAACCTATCTGCACAAAATATAATGAAAATGTTAGAGTGTGCTCAACAATATACTAAAGTTGAAAGTAACTTTGCTACAAATATGCAACATAAATAAGGTATAAGATAAAGCTTGTTTAAATGAAGAAATAGAGTTTAGTAATATGTGATCAGCATCCATACTAAATTACCATGGCTTGGAAAATAAGAAATCTGCTGAATGGACATTAGAGGAAAAACAAGGAAGCTTAAAAATAATATTATCAAGTTAGCATTTGCGTCAGCATCTGCAACAATTAGTATTGTTTCTACAGGATGAGCAATTCTCCAAAACAGAATACCAAGAGGAAATGTATATGTATGTGCATGACTAAAATTGTATATAAAGATCTGTATGAATCCAGTTATGTTGGAGGTATTGGTAGAGACACATTTGTCTTGAGGTAAATGTTATATCTCTCACATCATCTGTACAATATGAGAAGTAAAGTGGAACAGTACTTTAAGCTGTAACAGAAGTACATGTGGTTTATTATAAAAGTTATTGGTTACTGCTCTTAAAGACAGGTGCTGCAAAGTATATTCTCTCATCAGTGTATATTATGCAAGTTTCTGTATGCAACAGACTGTGAATGCAAATATAACCAGACTTTGATTTTAGCAGAATCCAGCCAGCAAGACTGAGTGTCTTAAGAAGACTTCAAATCCATCACAGTAAGCTCCATATAATTTTTCAATGGCAAACTAGCCTGCATTTGAACCTAAAATCTGCATTCAAACACAGGGGGAGTGATGGTAAGCCCTGCAGAGGGTCACTTCAGTTAAATTGCAGTAACTAACATTTGTACGTATGTGTAAATCCTAAAGAGAAGTATTCCAGTTTATGCAGCTTGCAGTAGTAAAGTTTTTTAGACGTCTACATCCGGAGTGAGACTGAAGTTCAAGTCGCAGTGCCATAACTTCTCTAACAAAAGGTAGATATCTACTAGCACAGTAGTCCACTGCCTGTTGTGCTTTCCCAGCTTCTCGAGTGACTTTGAAAAATTTCTAGCCATCAGCAACAACAGCCTGATCACCTGTTTTCTTGCTAACTGGTAAGACTTTTTTCTGTGTCGCATATTTAGTGTGGATGATATTAGACAGTTTGTATATTATTAGACAGTTTAGATGTCATTTGCTGTTTATTTCTTGTTTAAATTGCCTTTGCATTACTATTTCTATATATTAATTGTTCCCTTAGTTGCCTGCATGCTTTTTATACTTGTTATTTGTTAGTCACTTAGTTTATTAGTGGAGCTTTTCTCCTCGGGCCTCTGCTGAAAATGGACATGTATCCAGCCAGACTAGCCCGGTCAACAAATGTAAAATAAAATAAAATAAATAAAATAAATTTGACAGTATGGATATTATTTATAATTCATGCAGGAGTAAACTAAACTTTAGTAAATTGCAATGTTGGTATACACAGCACATTAGTAAATGTAAAACCTTATTAGGGCAGGTTGATAGTAAGGCATTATGCAAATGTATTACAATATTTGACTGGTATCTCAAAGAAAACCATGTGGAATATGACAAATGTTTATTGCGTGCTTCAACAAAAATGCATTTTGTGTCTTATGCCATAAAAAGTATTGCATCATATTGCTAAAAAAATAGCCTGTAAAGACAGATCTGTTCATGATAAAGAATTAACTAAGGGTAAAGTGTTTCTATTATATTCAGATGTTGGACAATTATATTCTGTCACCAGATGTAAAAGTTGTTTTATCTCAGCGTTACTACAGTCAAATCAGTTACTGATAGCACCTCTAGTACATTTTGTTACAAAAGAATGTAATAAACTTCTAAAAGACAGACACAATGAGTTTAGGAAGCTTAGACAAGTTATACATACATCTTTTAAAAAGTGCATAGGAGTTTCAAATTCAGCAGAACAGCTTACTAAAGAATGTCAGAAAGACCATGCAACATTACAGGAAATTCAACAGCAGTTACAGGATAAAGGAAATAAATTAGCTAAACTGATAGAGACTGGGAACTTCCTGCATGCACAGCTAATGTGTGCAAAAGAAATATATTTTATAATATGTTTATGTTTTGAAAATGGTTAAGCATGCATGGTAGGATGGCAGGATCTGATGTCTGGACAAATCATTCTCAAATGTTTTACTTTCATTCAGTTAAAGCAAGACATTTATCAGTAGTACAGTATATAACTGCTAAGCTAATAGCATAGTCAAAAGGTACACAACAGCTTTAGTGTCTAAAAATTAAATAAAAATAGTTACACGAAACAGTTCTAGTGCATACAGTTAAATGAAAATAGCTAATAAGAGTAAAGATTTCAAGTCACAAGACTGACATGCTTGTATAAAGATAAACAGATACAAGACAGACATGCATGTATGTTCTTCTCATCTAGAGTACATTTGTTTACAATGCACAAAAGCAAAGGCAGACAACAGCAAATATAAATAATGTAAATATAAACATGTGTTAGTTAACCTAATATCTATTTTATTTTTTTTTACAATTTTTTTTTATAATTGTATAGTAACACCAAACAGTTAAGTTCAGAATTTTAAAAAGAAAATCACAGATGATATGTCAGTTTTTGTAAAATTAATGGCAGGACAGTTAAATAGATAAATAAATAAAAAAATACTGAAATCCATGTAAGCTAATTTTAATGTAGTATAAATGCGTAGTTATGCAAATCACAATCAAATTAAAGGAAAAATGCCAAAATAATTAACTATAGTTTATAGAGTATAAAATGTGAGCTCAGATCTTCGTAGACTAGATGAATAGTTACAGGAAATGTGGGAAAGATAAGATAAACAAGACTGATTGCCAGACAAGTAGCTTGAGTTTTTCTAAAGCATCATTGTTATTAAAACATAATTGTTAAAATGTTTACATGTAACACTATTTGGTAATTGTAATAAAATGTCACAATTGTGCATAAATGTCACTTATAATCTGTTTGCAAGTAAATGTCATCAAGTACAGCCAGCAAATGGGCTATAGTATACATACAGTTCAAATCAATTGTACAGGAGGGTGTAAATACCTACTAGAGGTAGCAAACAGCAAAAGTTAAAAAAAATGATCAAATCGGATAAAAATCAAAAGTTTGTAAGTATCCTACTATGGTAACATTCTATTCTCACAGCATAAAGCAGGTAAACAGTGCTGCAGTACTACAGGGGGAGATGTACTTTCTCAGTTTTACACTGACTGTATAAGCAGTACTGCACAAGGGTCTAAAATAAAGCTACAGAAAAAAAAAATAAACAACAAGGGTCTAAAATAAAGCTACAGGAAGAAATATCTCATTCCTTCTTGACAATACTCTTTTAGGGGGAGGGAAAAACAGATATTAGTGTAGTAGAAATACTGGTAAACTGGATTAAACCTGACAGGATAAGATATTTTACAAGTTGTTAATAGCTATCATAATGGTTATTATTGTATTGTTTAGTATTAAATTGTATTTACAACCTGTTAAACTGTAAAGCTATGCAAGAGATGGTTTAAAAAGCACAAGATGATTTAAAATTGCTTTATTACAGCTATACAAGAGAAAGTAAAGATATGTAAAAAATTGAACAAGATTGGTCACTATTTTTAATATGTTTTTGGCAAAACAATGTTGATATAAAAAAGCATGAATAGGTTTTAATTAAGTGTGCAGTTTAAAATAACAGGACATATGCCTTTGGTGCTAGTTCCACTAGATATTTCTAAAGAGACATAAACATTTTCCAAGATTTTGCTTAATATTAATGTTATTAAATTTGTAAGATTAGACTAAATGTACTTTATAGTCTTTGTATGTACATAAAATGTCACAATTGTGAATATAATAGAAACACTTTACCCTTAGTTACCCTTGAGAATTCAGTACAAATGATAGTCTTTGTTTGTACAAATGCAGAAGAATTCAGTACAAATGAAATTAATGCCTAGTAATGAATATGTGTGAAAAGCCATACTTAAAGAAAAAATGGATTCAGGGTACCTACTAGATTGAAATGCATGAACAGCAAACAGTCTGTGTAAATACATACTGTACAGAATACATTGTAATAAATTCAAAATTAATTTGTCAAGTTGTAATATCACTGGTTTTACCCGAGTTAGAGGAAAATTATATTAAAATATTGTACTCATACAGCTAATAGACTAATATGTACATAGCATTCTTTAAGCCCAGTTCAGTACTTTATGTTCACTTCACTGTCAACCAAGATGTTAATGGGCAGTTCAGAGACATAAACACAATGTTATGGTTAAAATGACATTGAAACTGTATATTTTCAGCAGTGTATAAATGCTTGCAGTAGCACATGGTTCTTGTCTCTTATAGTTAATTCAACAGTTGCAAAGAGTTAATGGAACAGTTCTAAGTCATAACTTAAATTCTGTAATTGCAAAATAATAAATTAATCAAGTTAAACTAAAGCAGACACAGCTCATAATTGATGAAATATTTTCACAGAATGGTCTGCAAAAGAAAAAGTTGTTAGATACATTCAGTTTTGATAGTAATACTTGATATCATTGTAAAATTGCATTTTGACTTGTATAAAAAGAAAACTAAAGGTTTTGTTTCTTAGCAAAAATACATATCAGTATAAAGTGTTTTGAGTACATTAAAATAAAAAGAATGAATTGTAAGATTATGCTCAACAGAGTTTTAAGGTTGAAAGTAATTCTGTTACAAATATGTAACATAAATAAGGTATACAATAAAGCTTGCTTAAATGCAGAAACAGAGTTTAGTAATATGTGATCAGCATTCATACTAAATGACCATGGCTTGGAAAATAAGGAATCTGCTGAATGGACATTTTTCCCTTACAGACTTAAAAACAGGATGTATGCAAGAGCAAAAATGCAAAATCTGCTTTTAAAAAATGGACAATGACACTGTGACAATGTGTTTCCTCAAAAACATGTTTTTCTGCATGGACAACAGGACATGTTTATCAGCATTGGCACAAGAACAGATGTTCTTATACAAAGATCCAAATAGAATACAGGATGTTCACACTGTCAGAAAAGCTGGTCTCTTATAAATTCAGCAAAAATGTGACAAGACATTGTTAAACAAGGAAGCTTAAAAATAATATTATCAAGTCAGCATTTGCGTCAGCGTCTGCAACAATTAGTATTGTTTCTACAGGATGAGCAATTCTCCAAAATAGAATACCAACAGGAAATGTATATATATGTGCATGACTAAAATTGTATATAAAGATCTGTATGAATCCAGTTATGTTGGAGGTATTGGTAGAGACACATTTGTCTCGAGGTAAATGTTATATCTCTCACATCATCTGTACTATATGAGAAGTAAAGTGGAACAGTACTTTAAGCTGTAACAGAAGTATGTGTGGTTTATTATAAAAGTTATTGGTTACTGCTCTTAAAGACAGGTGCTGCAAAGTATATTCTCTCATCAGTGTATATTCTGCAAGTTTCTGTATGCAACAGACTGTGAATGCAAATATAACCAGACTTTGATTTTAGCAGAATCCAGCCAGTAAGACTGAGTGTCTTAAGAAGACTTCAAATCTATAATAGTAAGCTCCATATAATTTTTCAGAAAAATTAAAAATAAGTTAACCCTGATGGTAGAATAAGACATAGAAATAAATTATATAACAACAAAAAGACATAACTTAATGGAGATAAGTAATTGTATTACAGCTACCTTAGGAGTACATTTAAGAAAGCTAGTATGGAACCTAAGGGAACCACAAGGAAACTCAAAGCTGAATATGAAGGTAAATAGCCACTGAAGCCCCCCCCCAAAAAATAAATAAATAACAAAAAAAAAACTACAAGTATTTCTTTAACTGTGTCGGGACATTAAGAAACAATACTCAACAATATTTGGGGCTGTATAGATCAA